>NC_080043.1:27798742-27997037 GCF_012489685.1 Lotus japonicus | reverse complement strand
AAATTAGAGAGAATATTCCCAGCTAAATCAAAAAGGGAGATCAAATGAAGCAAGATTTGGACTTACCAACAGTAGCTGAACGAAAGGTTGTGGTGCCTCCTCCAACACTTTTGCTACCGGTGATTATAGTTTTGCCAATACCATCTCCCACCAACATGATTATCTTTGCCTTTATCTCAACTTGTTCATTGTAAACACCAGCCTTCACATATATCACATACCTCCCACTTCCCTTCTTTGGTGCAGCATTGATGGCAGCACTTAAACTTGTGTACTTTCCAGACCCATCTTTCGCCACCACCACGTTCGCCTTCGAAGCAGGTGCCGACGATGTTGCAGCAGCTTCCTATCACCAGGCTTCACCCATGTTGGAAACGACCCATCTTGGTTATAACTAGGTTGTTGTTGGTAAGGAACCTTGTTGAGAGCCAAAGTGTTGCTTAGCAACTTAGTAACATTATTGGACATGAGAGGAAGAACATAGTTTTCAACTCCAAGCTCGTAGAACCCGGCTTTGCATGTCTCAAGGTTAGTGAGAGCTGTGCTGAGCCATGTTTGGGTGTCAACTTGGGAGCATTTGGTGTTAGGGTCTAAGGTTTTTTGAGCTGAATGATGGTTTGCTCGTACAGCTCAACACAATCAGCCCACGCGGATTTGACGCGTGGGTTGTTGTTGCATTTTGGACCAAGTGAGAGAGTGTTTGCATGTCCTTTGAGTGCTCGCTCTTGAGCGAGTTGCAATGAGAGCTTGTAGAAATCAGCTTTGTTCTTGATAAGGTTGTGTTGGTAACTAGGATTGTTGGTCAATAAATAGTTACAAGGTTCAGGATTTGGAGTTTGATTGCACCAATTCTGAACTTTGTTCCAGGAATAACCTGAAACTATGAAAGAGAAAAATAGGAAGGGAAGTGAAAGTGTTATGAGGAAGCGAAAAGTTATCATTGTTATGGCCTTAACAATAACTTGGACAATATTGGATATTGTAAGTGAATGATCGATGAAGTTGATGTGTAAGAGAGAAGGGCTTGGTTTGATTGTATTCAAGTGGGTTTGTGTTTTCATTTGCTAATGTGATGCCTTTATATAGAGAAATGTAGGAAGGGATCATATTATTCACAATCAATTACATCCAAGGTTGTTAGCAGTATGATTTATGCATGTCTTTTGACTTTAATTTGGATATGCGTAAAGCCTCTTTGACTTAATAAACTAGTACTAGCAGCAGCCAATTATAAAACGCGTCATTCTCAATGAATATGTATTCTTATTGTCTTTTATGGAGGCTGGCTATCTAATGGTTTTGGGCTTCTTTTACTTTTTTTCATAAAACTAATTGTTTTGGATTTTACTATTTAGTTGTCAACACTACAAAGAAATAGCACGAATGATCAAATTCTTGTTATGGCGACTGGATGACATTTCTAAAAGGCCTTACGATGGCCAAATGACATTCAACAATGATTCATAAACTATCTAATAGTGTAGAAACTTTTGGTGACTATTTTTTTTCTCTATTTATCTCTTTCTTCAAAACACATATATCATATATATATCACACTTACCATTTATCTTTCATTTCTTTTTATCTCTTTCAAGTGGTCTACACCATTTAGATATATATTAATCTTTATTTTTTCAATTCAATGAGATTTGCTACAATGAGAACCAATTAAATGTAGGAATTTAGATATTTAATGCATGCTTGTGTTAAAATGAATTATTAATGCTGGTAAAGTAAAAAATAAAAATGCATTGGCGCTTTTGATTTGCAAATGTAAGTACGGAAGCTTCATACCAAAAAATAAATTGTATGCATTTTGAATGACTAGTGATTATTTTAGAAAAGAATTCATTAGAAAAAAGCTTTTGGTATTATCGGAAGGATGAGTTGGCATTGGTAACAACATGATTTATTTATACGCGTCTGCAGGGAAAACTGTTCAATTTAGAACAAATGGCTGTATGCAGATTCATGAACTGAGAGAAGGCGAGCATTTCGCAGCCAATTGTCACACGGTGTTCAATTCTGCTGGTTTAAGAGTTTTTCAAATTTGACAATATGAACTTTCACAGAAGTTATGTGGTAAGAAGAAAATATACTTTTGACCAAGAAATTCAACCTGCAGAAATATATATATCAAAGGAAATTAAGAACACAAATAAAATTGGCAAAAGCCGGGCTCAATTTTGTGCATGCATACGAATTAGAAATTAATGTAAGAACGTCTCATATGAAGAGACATATTGTTAAAATTCAAGTCAAGAGACATAAATATATGTGACCTCCAATGGATGGATGGGTGCGCTAGCTAGTTTCCTCCACGCACCGGTGCCAGGTACACTTCAGTGCGTACCCAAATTCATTTAAAAAAAAATCGAGTACATAGTCGATATGTTCAGCTACGTATGGGGTACAAAAACATACACTTAAAGGAGAAATTATGTTGTTTTGTGCCTTTTTTTAATCAATTAAAATAAATAATCTTTTTAGAAAAATAAATTTTTTAATTTATGTTATTGTCTATGTACCAAAGTGTTTACGGGATTTTTTGGTAAACAAATATCCTCTTAGTTCGACTAAAAGGAAGTTTAGATTCGGGGTCCTTGTGAGAAAACGCTTTGCCAAAGTATTGCGTGTGTGAGTGCTTTTTCGACAACACCAAGTTGGTTTAAACAGAACTGAATTTCATTAAACACGGGTCAATTACAAAGAAGTCACATACATCAAAATAACATAAAAACTGCAAGAGATGAGGATCTCGACAGGGAAATGCATAGAAAAGTTGGGGAATTAACAAACTTAAATGCAAGAAAACTAAAGCGTTGGTTCTGCAACATACTCCTCCATCATCACGTTTTGCTCTCTGAGTCTCATTGATGCGGACGTTTAGAGCTTTTTGGTGAACTTTCAGAGTTTTGAGTTGGGAACCCTTCTTTCTGCTGCTGCTTCTTCTATTTATAGTGCTGTCCTTGCCCACGTCTTGGCGGTTTTCTTGGATGCATGATGGCTTCGTGGGTTTTGAATTTTGGCGCCATGCCCCACGTTAGCCGCTGGTCTTCGAGCACGTGACTCTATTGCCACGTGGATGGTTCTGAGTCGTGGGCAACCATTGCTATTCGTGGCATCGTGGGTATATGCACGTGCTTATAGTTGCTTGTTACTCGGTAACTGCCTCTTCCATTAAGATGATCGAGATTCTTCATCTGCTGAGTTTGTCGAGATATAACTCTTACTAACTTGACTTTGAGGGGCACCGTATGCTGAGTTGCCGGTTTCGCCATAACCCTTGCTGTCGAGAAACCCCCCTTTGCACCATGATGTCGAGAATCGTAGTCCTCGTAGTTTTTAGCTTAACAGTTGCCCCCCAAGAATGTTGGTTGTCGACTGCTTTAGCTTGAAGACACCAAGCATTTTTTATTGTGGCCGTTCGATTCCAACGATTCAAATACTTTGTGCTCTCCACCATCCGATCTTCAAGTCCAATCAGCAGCCATAACGTCTGATGACTTCTCCACTAGCTGACAGTTATAGCCTTTTTAGGGCCATAATTTCACCTATGCCAAAAAGCTGAGAGGTGACATGAGTTAACTAATAAAATAATCGCTTGGACCCCAAAATTTATAAATTATTACTCAATGCGGCCTGGGTTCCGTTTGCCCCTCTGTTATAAATACCCTCTTGGTATTCCCCGTTCAAGCTTACTCTTTCTCAAACCTTCAACTCCGTCTCCAAGCGCTCTCACTTCATCTTCTTCCGTTTTCTCTGGAATACCTACCATTTTCTTCAATGGCCTCCAATCCTGAGCAAACCATTCCGTTGGCCACTGAGCTTAAGCTGGATGAATCCAAGCGCGTGGCAATCCCGGAACCCCCCAACGAAGCAGAGAAGAGAGCTATCTGGAAATCTCAGGTACTCATTCCTTTCTCTGTTAATGGTACTTTACGCGCCATTTTGGGTCCCTTAAAAGTAGTGAAGCATGATAGGCCCAATAGTCTCCCTGAAGACCATGAATCATTTCACCCTAGCGTTAGGGAGAGGAGCGTATTTGGCATTTCAACCTTCTTATCGTATGCCATTTCTTTCTGACCCAAAACGAGCCTTTCGTTCAGCTCCTCCTAACCCCTCTGCTAATGACAAAGCCTACCTGAAATGGTTAGATAGGGTTGAGGAAGATAAGAGGCAACACTGGAAGGATGTCGGGATTCTCGACTTGATTCATCTGTCGAGATCTCCAATCTCGTATAACCCTGCTATGTTGTTGAGTGCACTCTATTTCTGGAGAGGTCCACCAATTGCCTTCATGTTCCCTTTGGCATGATCACCCCCACTCTCTTGGATGTTGCTGCTATCACCGGATTATGGCCCATTGGTGATGATTATCACTCTGCACCTACCCCTGTTAAACCCATCTCGATTCCTACTGACAACATTTCTTTTAGTCGATTCATTAAGGACCATTATGTCGAGAGTGGTGAGGTATCTGATGCTGAACATGTCGCTTTCTTGCTGTATTGGCTGTCTGCTTATGTTTTTTGCACCAAGTCTTTGCGCATTCCTGCCAAGCTTTTGCCCTTAGCCAATCTGCTTCATGAGGGTCGACAACTCGCTATGGCTAGGCTTGTCCTTGGCAACCTCTATCAAATGCTGAATGAAGCTGTCGAGGATATCCGGAATACCAAGACCGTCTCTCTGAATGCAGCCGGACCTCTTTGGCTGTTTCAACTTTGGTTGAATGCAGTTTTCGAATCTCTTCTGCCGGCACAAGATAATCCTCCGACTGTTTCTAACACTAGGATTGATGCCCACAGGCTCGAGACCCTGACCCCTGCTTATGATGCGTCGAGTTTTGAAGCTGACTTCAGAAAGTACTTTACCATGTTTCTCGAGCTGAAGCACTATCGTTCCAGTTTCTCTCCTTACAGCAAGGCTGTTCGTGGCCCTTTCTGGCTGAGGAATTCTTACCCTAATGCTTCTGATTCTGCATTGCCCAAGGAACACCACATCACGCTCTGGAGGACCCTCTTATCTCCTAGAGTTTTAACTGTGGGCTTTGCTAGCAGTGACTACACTCTATGTGGCTACAACCCTCAACTGGTTTCTCGACAGTTTGGGCTTAGCCAAGTTCTACCCAACACTTTATTTGACAAGAGTCTAGTCCTGTACCCCGGAGCTATTAAGAGGGCTGACGCTTTCGACACGACTGTTCAGTTTTATAACAAGAAACTCCTCAACTTAAGCCCCTTCACTTATGCTCCTTCATATTATGCTACTAATGCTTTCAAAGCCTGGTGGTCTGAGTATTGGGCTCAAATTTCGAAGCCCCTCGTCGATTGTCTGCAATGCATGACAGATGCTTTTCTTTTGCAGAAGCAGGATCCGAAGAAGACCAAAGGTATGCACCTGGCAGAAATTCGATCTTTTCAAGAATTCTTTGGTGTGGTATATTACCCAACTCTTCGCCTTCGAGATACGGTTGCAAAAGCAGCTCAAGTACTAAGGCAAAAATGGGAATTTAAAGCCAAGAAATCCAAGTTAGTTGTTCCTCCCGGTGAGGAGGGTCTATCTTTTGTTATTCGAAAAACTGGCTTTAGGTTCCCATCTTTGCCTACGAGTAGGTTTGCATTGGCCTTTCCACCGGTCTTGCCTAAATTGGTTGACCATGTAAACATAAATGTGTTGGCCAATCAAGCTCTACCTCCTCGAAAGCGAGTGACTTGGACTAAGTACCACCTATGGAATTTTCCGTATCATGTGCCCGTCGAAATCTTCAACCACATATCGCTGAACATGCGTATTGGTCAAGGTAATACTTCGACTTGGCCTTGGTTTTCCTGTTTTACTTCTTAATTTCTCTTTTGTTTACAGCCGAAGTCATTACTCGACCGGCTCCTCAAGTTATTTCCCCAGTGGCTCATTCTTCCAAGGACAGGCCAGTCGTGATTGAGGATGATGATGATGATGATGAGGACGATGATGTCAGTCTTGCTGACAAGCTCAAGGTACTTTCCTCATGCTTTTCCCTCTTTCTTTTCAATCTCTTTGGATTATGAACTAACGTATTCTTCGACAGAGTCGAAAAAGGAAACCTAAACCTGTTGCTTCGGCCAGTCAGAAGAGGGCCAAGGGGGCTGGTGTTTCCACCACCAGTGGGGCTTCTAAGTTGGCATCTGATGCTCAACCAGAAGTCGATGACAAAGAAGGTGGTGGCGACGCCGCCATTCAGGTACGTTTTCCATTCTCGAGGGTACCTTGTGACATTTTTAACATGTGGTTTCTTAATCTGATTGTGTTTGTCTTTATTTTCAGGCTGATGTTCATGAGCATTCCATCCCCAATCCCCCATCTCGCGAGAATTCTCCAGCTCCCAACCCTGCAAAATCCAAAGCTGAAGGTGTCGAGAAACCTCCCAAGGCCGCATCCTCGACCAAAAAGACCTCAACATCTGAGGGCGGAGGAAGGTTAGGAGCAAACCTGTCCATAAATCTCCCCGTCGTTCCAAAAGCTCCACCAATTCAAGCCCTTCTAGGGAATCTGCTTGCCAGGTATCTTTACATTTCTTCATGTTCTGCTGGTCCCTCTATTGTGCATTTTACTTTATCGAAAAGGGTATTAAAGAGGTTTATCTTGTAGGAAACTCAAGGTGCAACCTCTCCCATTCGCGAAGCAGAAACTCTTCCAGGCAAGGATGATACCCCTATGCCTCCTCCAAAATCGTCTGCCACTGTGCAACCTTCGCCTCAAGCCAAGGGTGGCTCTTCGTCTCATGTGTCTAGTGAAAAGCTTGACACTTTGTTCGAGGAGGACCCGTTGGCATCTTTGGATGGTTTTCTTGATGGCACCTTAGACTTGGATTCTCCACCCCGTCGAGCTGATGCCACTGCTGAGACTGCTCAATCTAGTGGGGTGGCCAACCTTCAGCAAATCGAGGAGAGCATGGGTCAGCTGAAGGCTATTGTTTTCGCCAGTGGGTTTCTCGACCAGATTCAAGTTGATCCTCAAGCGAGTCATGCTGCTAAGGAGTTGCTTGTCTTCCTTCTTGGCCAAAAACTTGATTCTCACCAGGCTGCTGCTATGGCCAACCTTCAATCTTTCTTAGTGGATGCTTTAGCCACTTTTCAGCAAGCCAAGGATGTTGGCCAAGCTGTCAGTCTTTAGGAAGCAAAAGTCTCTTCTAGTAAAGCTCAAGTTGCAGCAATGAAAGAGGACTTCAAGAAATTCACTGCTAGGAAGGTTTTGATTGCAGATGAAATCTCTGAAGTCGACACTAAACTTGAGGAGCTGCATCGAGAGATTACCAAGTTGGAGAAAAAGCGAGCTGATTTGGTCGAGGAAGGCCCAGCTGTGAAGGCTCAGTTGGATGTGCTTACCAAGGACTCCAAGGCTCTGATCATCTCGACAAAAGATGTTATCAAGGAGTTGGAGGTTGACCAGGCCGTAAAGAAGGATCTCGATGCCAAGATTGCCACCTTTGCTGATCGCTTGAATTCCTTTAAATTCCTGCTTTAGAATTTTATCTTATCAATATGTAATGATGGCACTATTTTAACCATGGCTTTCGATGCCGATTTGCATGTAATATTTCAACAATGGTTTTGGCACGTAGGCCATATAATTTGACGTTTAATTTGCCATGTCTTTTCAGTTTCCACTACGCCTTTATTCTGACGGCTATTCACTTATTGTTGCACCGTTCAAACTTCCTTGCACCCCCTTACGTAGTCGCTGCTTGGTTTCTGGGAAATGAACCCATTTATTGCAATCTTATACCACGTTTTCTTGATTCAATGTAAGTCTTTGTTCATTAAAGGCCAAAGCTATTCACGATGGTAGTGGTGATTTATGTGGCCTGTAACCATAAGATGAAGAGTTGGCAACCGATTGCCACTAATTAATGCACTCCTTTGTTGTTTTACTATAAATAGAGCATTCTTGGTTACTTCTCTTCAGCAACTTCTTCAAGCTCTTCTTTGCCTTTTCCCCAGAATTCTTTTCCTGCTTCCCTTTCAACCATGGCTAGCCGTCGTGTTCTTAACCAGATCCGGAGCTTGGCCTTTGAAGAAGACCTGTTTTGGGAATTGCATTCCTCTCTTTCTCGGGCTGAAGAGCTTACCAGGCTCGTTAACCAGATTTTGCAGAGGAATATTATTGCCTCTGTAAAAACTCCTCTCCTGGGGTTCCTGGGCCTCCTGCATGAAGCTGTACCCCTATATGAAGAACACCGAGAGCTTACTGCTCGAGTGTTCTTTGCTGAACACCAAATTGAGGAGAAGATGGAAGAATTTGAAGAGTTGAAGGCTGCTCTGAACCAAGCGGACCCTGAGGGGAGTGTGGGAGCTCTGAAAGCCTTGGTGGACAAGCTTTCTTCCGCTGCCCGTGAGGAGCTGGATCTTCGACAGGAGAAGTCGAGACTGGAATCCCAACAAGAGGATGTCTTGAGGCGCATGGAGCCTCTTAGGGCTAAATACGATAGTTATAGGGCCAATCCCCCTTTTTAAAGTTTCTTTGCCATAGTTGTAAATGCTCTATTCCAATTAATAAAACATTCGAGTTTGGCAATTTACTTTGTTTATTTTCTTATTCTTGCTTCTTTATTCGATGTTTACTTCATACAACGTTGGCTTATACGTTTTTAAGTATTTGTCATTTACCGTTATTTGTCGATTTCGACCTCCTAATTCTTTAATCGAATAAGCGTTGTGTAAAAGTACTTTCTCGACTGTGAAAGGGCCCTCCCAGTTTGGGGCCCACTTCCCATAGCGTTTATCCCTTTTATCGACTGGTAATACAACCTTCCATACGTAATCACCGGGCATAAAAGATTTAGCTCTAACCTTTTTATTATAAGCTTTAGCAACGCGATCCTTTTGCCTGGTTAAGGTATCCAACGCCAATAGTCTTTCTTCGTCGAGATTGACTAATTCATCAAGCATCATATTCCAATAATCTTCACTTGGAATTTCCTCTTGCCTTTGAATTCTGCATGATTGTAAATATACTTCTGTTGGTAACACCGCTTCTTGGCCGTACGCTAATCGAAATGGCGTTGCCCCGGTAGCTTCTTTAGGTGAATTCCTGTAAGCCCAAAGCACTTGGCCCAATGTTTGATGCCATCTTTTAGGTTTTCGACCAATATGTTTTTTAATTAAGGAGATCAATGTTTTGTTGGCCGCTTCTACCTGACCATTCGCTTGAGCGTAATAGGGAGTCGAGGTTAGGAGTTTTATGCCCCAAGATTCCGCGAATGATGCCACTTTTTGGCCTACAAATACTGTGCCTTGGTCTGTAGTAAGTGACTCAGGTAACCCGAAACGATACACTATGTGATTCTGAATGAAATCGATCACCGTGTCCTGGGTAACATTTTGTAGAGGAATTGCCTCTACCCACTTGGTAAAGTAATCTATAGCCACTATTATGTACCTGTGTTGCCTTGAAGAACATGGGTTAATTTCGC
This sequence comes from Lotus japonicus, assembly GCF_012489685.1. Classification (NCBI taxonomy): domain Eukaryota; kingdom Viridiplantae; phylum Streptophyta; class Magnoliopsida; order Fabales; family Fabaceae; genus Lotus; species Lotus japonicus. The sequence continues at coordinate 27,987,583 of NC_080043.1, read as the reverse complement.
CAATTAGGTCTAAAGCCCATCCCCTGAATGGCCAAGGTTTAATGATTGAGTGTAATTCACTTGCTGGCACATGTTGTATCCCTGCGTGTCTCTGGCAATCTTGGCACCCCTTGGCATACTCCATACAATCTTTCATAATAGTAGGCCAATACATCCCTTGTCGAAATAGGATCCATTTCATCTTGATCCCTGCCTGGTGGGCACCACATAACCCATCGTGAACGGCCGAGATTGCTATGAGCGCGTCGTCTTCACTTAAACACTTCAGTAGTGTTCCGTCGACGTTTTTCTTGAATAGCTCGTTTCCCATGATGACATAGCTCATTGCCCTGTATTTCGTCTTCCTGTCTGTGGTACCCACAGGATTTTGCAAGTAATCGACAATTGGCTTTCTCCAATCCTTAGGTGCCATGTTGTTAATGACTAGGACGTTGAGGTCAGAGGGGTTTAGTTTTTCTTTGACTTCGATAAGCTCTTTTAGCCTATATTTATCGACCATATATCCTGACGCGATTTGTGCCAATTCATTGGCCTCTTGATTGTCTATTCTGGAAACATGGCCTAGCCTAGCGTCGTCGAATTTGGCCAACAGATTATTAGCTTTCGTGTAGTACTTAGCTAGATTTTCACTGATGCATTTGTATTCCTTGGTGAGTTGCTTTATTACCAACTCAGAGTCTCCTTTTACGACAACGTTCCTTGCCCCCAAGGCTATTAGGATTTCGAGGCCTGATATCAAAGCCTCATACTCGGCCTCATTGTTCGAGCACTTCTTCTTAATCCTAAACTTGAACTTCGTGGGGATGCCCCCTGGGGATACTATGAACATCCCGATTCTGGTGCCATTTTTATGGCTGGAACCGTCGAAAAATAGCTTCCAAGGTTGGACACCCATATAGGTTACAATTTCTTTAGGCAAAGTATGATCTACTAGGAAATCAGCGACTGCTTGCCCCTTAACTGCCTTTAGTGGGGCATAAGTGAGTGAATATTCGGTTAGGGCCAAAGCCTATTTGCCAATTCGACTGTGCAAGATCGGTTTAGATAACATGTGCTTTATTATATCATAATGAGAAAAAACCATTACATCAATTGGCTTTATATAATATTTCAGCTTTACACAAGAGAAGTACAAGCATAAGCACAATTTCTCGATCATGGTGTATCGAGTTTCTGCATCATTCAACACCCTACTTAAGTAGAATATGGCTCTCTCCTTGCTATCTTCATCTTCTTGAGCCAACATGCTTCCAATGGTTCCATCTGTGGCGGAGATATACAGCTTCATTGGCTTTCCCCCTATAGGTGGTGCCATTACAGGTGGACTGGACAAGTACGCTTTGAGTTCATCGAATGCTTTCTGGTGCTCTGCTTCCCAGCGGAACGTGTCTTCTTTCTTGAGTCGAAGAAGTGGGGAAAATGATTTGGTCTTCTCGCTGAGGTTGGCAATAAATCTCCTTAGGAAGTTAATCTTTCCTAACAATGATTGCAGTTGTTTCTTGCTGGTTGGTGGATTTGTGTCGAGAATGGCTCTGGCTTTGTTCTTGTTGATCTCGATGCCCTTTTTATGCACCACAAAACCCAAAAAGTCACCTGCAATAACACCAAAGGCACATTTAAGGGGATTCATCTTCAAGCCATATTTTCTCATCCTCTCAAAGGATTTCCTTAGATGCAACAAATGGTCATCCCTTGATGGGGATTTCACCACAATGTCATCAATGTAAACCTGCATGAAAGTTTCGATAAAATCATGAAAAATGGTATTCATTACCCTTTGGTAGGTCGCGCCAGCGTTTTTCAATCCAAATGGCATGACCACCCACTCGTATGTCCCCAAGGCACCAGGACATCGAAAAGCTGTTTTCGACACGTCCTCTTCTGCTATGAAGATTTGGTTGTAACATGAGTAACCATCCAACAAGCTTAAATATTCGTGACCAGCAGCTGAATCCACCATCATCTCAGCAATAGGCATGTGATACTCGTCTTTTGGAGTGGCAGCGTTAAGATCTCGGAAATCGATGCAAACCCTCATCTTTCCATTCTTCTTGATCACTGGAACCACGTTGGCTAGCCAGTCCACATATCGAGCCGTTCTGATAAATTTACACCTGAGGAGTCTTTCAATTTCTTCCTTGATTTTCACCAACACATCTGGATGGAACCTCCTGGGCAATTGCTTGACTGGTTTCTTGTCTTCTTTGATGGGTAACTTCAATTCCACCAATTCTCGACTGAGGCCAGGCATTTCATCATAATCCCAAGCGAAACAGTCTTTGAATTCCTTGAGTAATTTCACCATCCTGTCCTTCAACTCTGGGTCAATGAGAGCACTGATGTATGTTGGCCTCTTTTCTAAGCCATCTCCCAAGTCCACTTCTTCCAAAGGGTCTTGTGCTTCCATTTTCTTGGAAATGTCGACCACTGGCTTTTCGAAACCTAATGGACCGTCATCATAGATGCAATCCAGTCTCAAATCGCGAAGATCCTCGAATTCGCATTCATCGACTCTCTGCTCGTTTTTTCTTATGCACGTGTTATCCTTATTTGCTGTTGCCTCCTCTTGGGATGTCATTTCGACAGGCAGAATTGAGGCATTGGTTTCTTCAGTAGCCATTTCTTTGGCTATTCTTGCGGCTTCTAAGGCCGTCCTTATTCTGTTTTCGGCTGCATAAGCCGAAATTCGAGCTAGGCTCGAATTAATCATCTTTAACCTCATTTTGCCACTCAGTTGTGGCATCCTTTTCTTCATCGCTGTGCCATCCACTCATGGCATCAGGTTTGTATGCTTCATTAAGGTTCAAACCCCTGATGGGATCTAATGTCACTGAGTACTCCGAGTACGGGTTGAAATATTGAGAGGCCACTGTGTCGAGAGGAGCAATTGTGGCTAAACTTTTGTCGAAATTCTTTTTGCTGACGTAACCTGTCTCCGCTAAGTAGTAGCTCTGATCTGCTTGCACGTTCTCGACGACTCCATCTGCTTTCCAAATGGAAATACGTTGGTGAAGGGTTGAGGGCACTGCCCCCACGCCGTGGATCCATTCTCTCCCCAATAGCAGGTTGTAGTTGGCTTTTGAGGGCACCACGATGAACAATGTGGAACAGGCCACCGTTCCTACGGTTATGTTTAACATAACTGCTCCTAAAGAAGAACCTGTTTTCCCTTCGTAGTCGGAAAGGACCATGTCGTGAGGGATTAGGTCTGCTTCAGTTTTGCCCAACTTCTTGAGCATGAACTTAGGCATTAAATTGATTGTGGCTCCTCCGTCGACAAGAACTTTATTGACTCCTTTTTCGTCGACTTTTGCCCAAACGAACAACGGCTTCAAATGGCTTTTCATCTGCTCCGTTGGCCTCTGGAAAATAGCTCTTTCGTCTTCGACGGATCCTTTTTGCATCACGTAGTAGCACAAGGGGTTGTCATCCGGCTCTTCCTCGTCGTAGTAGTCCTCTTCATTCTCGGTTACCTCCGAGATTCTATCGAATTCAGCGGGTAAGATAGACACTATGCAGATGATGTTAAGATCTTCCCCATCACTGTCGTCGAAATCGTCGAGCATGTCTTCATCCTCATCCTCAACCACATCTTTCCCTTTTTCTTTGGCCGGGTTTGGTGGCACAACTGTTCCTTGTTTGATGGCGTGGTCGAGCTGGTTAATAATCGACGCCACACTAGGTTCATTGCGAGGGTTATCTTCTGGCTTTATGTCCCATAAGGAACGGAACTTGCCACCTCTTTCTCTCTCAGCTTTTCTTTTCCTCAGGAAACGTCTGAACTGAGTTCTGGTCATTTGCTCAGGGGCATAGTAGTTTCCAGAGCCATAGGAGTAGCTCCGTGATACGCGGGAGTTATTAATATAGGAAGACCCCTGGCCCAAATCGATCTTCGACCACTTCTGGTGATGCTTCGGTTTTGGGGGTGCTGGCCTGAACCATTGATTCTTCGGCAAACCCGCATCAGGGACATAAGTCTTGTCCTTGATTCTTGACTTTTGGCCTCTATTGCCATCGAGTCCTTGATCCCTTTCAATCCACTCCTCGTGGGGATATTTCAACCTTCTGGATACAGGCATTTTGCTATGGTAATACCTCTTCATCTCAGAATCTTGATAGGCTTTAGCTGCTGACTTGTCGAAAACGGCACTACATCGAGGACAAAGCATGACCTCTTTCTCGCCATCTTTGCTTCGTGACAAAAACTCAACAAGAGTTTCTCCTACCTTGGGGTAAACCTCCTCTAGGCTCACCTCTTTCGCGACCTCTGGTTCTTTGACAGCCATGTTTTCCTCCTTTGCTTCCTCGAGTGTTAGGCCCAGATTTAGTTTCTCAGAAATGTCGACCATGCCAATGTAGAAAGGTTCCACGTAGTTGGCTTCAGCTACCTGTAGTGGGTCGGAATCAATCTTCATTTGGCTTTTGGCTTTCTCGTCATACTTGAGCCTTCCCGAATCCAATGCCCCCTGCACAAGATCCCTAAAACGAACACATTGTGAGGTCCAATGACCAAAAAAGTTGTGATATTTACAATATTTCTTCCCTTTCCTTTGTTCAGGAGAAGGAAGTTTTTGGTCTTTAGGGACCACAAGCAAACCATCAGACACAAGTATATCATAAATTGCATCACATTTGGTCACATCAAAAGTATAAGTTTTCACAGCAGGAATCGTGTTCTTGGGGTTTTGCTCCCCAAGTTTGTTTTCACGTGGTTTCAATGCTTTACAAACATAAGGATCCCCTGGCTGAAGTTCAGCCAGATTGACATCATTTAATTCGACGTCTTCAGGAACTTCTCGATAGACACATGAACTTTGACATACTGGATCCGCATCTATGTACGCTACCTTCTCCTTCTTTGGCCACTTAGTAGTCTTGGCCCTTTCCTCAGACTTTTCGGCCTTTAGCAATTCGATGTGCCTCACTCTATCTGCGAGTAAAGACATATCTCGAATATACTGAGTGTCGATTTTCTTTCTAATGGAATACTCTAGACCACCAGCGGCTAAGACAACTAGCTCGTGTTCAGGGACATGGGTGAAACATCGAGATTTAAGCATCCTAAACCTGTTTAGGTAATCATCAATTGACTCTGCTGGCTTTCTTTTAACACTAGCCAAATCTTTCAAACTCACCTTGCACTCTCCCCTAAAGAACTGTTCATGGAAAATCCTTTCCAATTGGGCCCATGTATGGACTGATCTAGGAGCGAGGGTGGTGAACCAGGTAAATGCATTCTTGGTTAAAGAACTCGGGAAGTACTTCATTTTTAAATTTTCATTGATGGCTAGGTCACCTGCTTCGATTTGGTACCTGGCTATGTGTTCTACAGTGGACTCTCCTGAATCCCCCGAGAACTTAGTGAATTTGGGGACCTTCCAGCCTCGAGGAAGTTCTGATTCGAGAACCTTCTCTGTAAAGGCTGACACAAAATGGGGTCTATTCGCGAAACCCACGTTGAAACCATGTTGGTTCAACAATTGCTCTACCACAGCAGCAACATTTTGTTGCCCCCCAGCGTTCTGGTGTCGAATTCTTTCTAGCACACCATCAGCGTGTTCTTCCCTGTTTACCATATATACATTTTGCAATGGCGGCTGCACTGCCTCGTACAAAGGGTTTACCCTCATCTCTTGGTGTTGCGGCGCCTGATAGCGCACAGGGGCAGGGACATGGTTAGGCAACGGGATTTGGTTAATCCCTGGTGCCGGTTGGATTTCGACTGGTGCCCCCAGGGCTGTCGCCAAACGATCCATCTGTCGTGCCAAATGCTGGTTATTGGCATTATTATTTTGGAGCACAGGGTTGATTAGCTCGCCTATCTGTCGAGATAACATGTTAACCATTTCATGGTTACTGTCATCTACCTGTTGCCTAATGGCTTGAAGTGAACCAGTATTCATACCTGTAGATAAATAAACTTGTGAACTAGATCCAGGAATAGGAGGGCTAACTCGACTCCCCAAATTTAGCATTGTTCCATTTGCCCCAAAAGGGGGTATGCTGAATGGGGGAACATTTTCAGGGAACGTCAAATACGTGCCTTGTATGCCTTGCATCATGGACGTAGGCATACCATAAGGCATGTTTTCCCTCGTAACTGTTGGAACAATTTGTGCCTGCACTGATGTAGATACAGGCATTTCTGCAACTGCAGAAATTGCTACATTCTGGGTTGGCATAGTGGTGCCATGCCCCATTCCAGTAGACACTTCTTCATTATTGTTACCACTACTTCCCCCAGGGCTGCTCTAATTACCCACGTTAGACCCTTGAGGAGAGGTTCTTCCTCGATTGCTCGCCATACTTATAGTCTTACCATTTCTCAGGTGCATATAAATCACAATCAAGGCAAGTAACAAATACCAAATAGCATGCAGCAAACAAAACACACGAAACGCTTCTGTAAAACTTAGTTTTCACAAAAACGGTCCCACTGGGCGTGCCAATTTGTTTACGGGGTTTTTTGGTAAACAAATATCCTCTTAGTTCGACTAAAGGAAGTTTAGATTCGGGGTCCTTTTGAGAAAACGCTTTGCCAAAGTATTGCGTGTGTGAGTGCTTTTTTGACAACACCAAGTTGGTTTAAACAGAACTGAATTTCATTAAACACGGGTCAATTACAAAGAAGTCACATACATCAAAATAACATAAAAACTGCAAGAGATGAGGATCTCGACAGGGAAATGCATAGAAAAGTTGGGGAATTAACAAACTTAAATGCAAGAAAACTAAAGCGTTGGTTCTGCAACATACTCCTCCATCATCACGTTTTGCTCTCTGAGTCTCATTGATGCAGACGTTTAGAGCTTTTTGGTGAACTTTCAGAGTTTTGAGTTGGGAACCCTTCTTTCTGCTGCTGCTTCTTCTATTTATAGTGCTGTCCTTGCCCACGTTCTTGGCGGTTTTTCTTGGATGCATAATGGCTTCGTGGGTTTTGAATTTTGGCGCCATGCCCCACGTTTAGCCGCTGGTCTTCGAGCACGTGACTCTATTGCCACGTGGATGGTTCTGAGTCGTGGGCAACCATTGCTATTCGTGGCATCGTGGGTATATGCACGTGCTTATAGTTGCTTGTTACTCGGTAACTGCCTCTTCCATTAAGATGATCGAGATTTCTTCATCTGCTGAGTTTGTCGAGATATAACTCTTACTAACTTGACTTTGAGGGGCACCGTATGCTGAGTTGCCGGTTTCGCCATAACCCTTGCTGTCAAGAAACCCCCCTTTGCACCATGATGTCGAGAATCGTAGTCCTCGTAGTTTTTAGCTTAACACAAAGATAAGAATGAATTGCAAGAGATACCCTCCAGGAAACTGTTGGACCCATGAGCCACGATGAGATATATAAAAGCTGTAGTTTTTGCCATGGGCCCAACGGCCTTAACCCACTCTTCTTTCAATCACAGTGGAAGACAATTGGTCATTCTGTGGTTAGCTTCATCCAGGGGTGTGTCCATAGCCCAGAGAAGATCCGTGAGGTCAATGACACGTTGATAGTGCTTATTCCCAAGCTTGACAAGCCTCACCTTCTTTCTCAGTACAGGCCGATTGGACTATGTAATGTGATTTATAAAACCCTTACTAAAGTTTGCTAATCGCTTGAAGGGAGTCCTTGGAGATCTAATCTCTCCTAATCAGTGTAGCTTCATCCCAGGTAGACAGAGCTCTGACAATATTATTTTGGCCCAGGAAGTTCATCATTCTATGAGATCCTTGAGAAGGAAGAAGGGATGGGTGGCCATGAAAATTGATTTGGAAAAGGCATATGACAGAATTGATTGGAGTTTCCTGAAGGACACTCTTTTAGAGGTGGGTTTAGATCATAATTTTTGTGATTTAATCCTTAACTGTGTTTCCCTCAGTTCTTTTCAGGTTCTGTTCAATGGCAGTAAAACTGAAAGATTCTCTCCTACCAGAGGCATCCGCCAAGGAGACCCTCTCTCTCCTTATTTGTTTGTGCTTTGTATTGAACGTCTGGCTCATATCATTCAGCAAGAGGTTGATCAATCCACATGGAAGCCAATTGTCCTCTCAAAGGATGACCCACCTATTACTCATCTTTTCTTTGCTGATGACCTTCTCCTCTTTGGGGAGGCCTCCACTGGTCAAATGGAGGTGATGATGAAATGCTTGGATGGTTTTTGTAATGCTTCAGGCCAGAAGGTCAGTAAAGCAAAATCTCGTATCCTAGTTTCAAAGAATGTTCATCGAATTAGTAGGCTGTCTGGAATTTCTCTTACCACGGACCTTGGTAAATACCTAGGGTTACCTCTCCTTCATAAAGCTCATACTCGAGCTACTTTTGATTTCATTCTAGACAAAACCCAGAAGAGGTTGTCCGCTTGGAAGACTTCTACACTTAGTCTTGCCGGTAGAGTGACCCTAGCTAAATCTGTTGTGGCAGCGCTCCCTTCTTATTGCATGCAGACTATGCTCATTCCCAAAGGAGTTTGTGATAAACTTGACTAACTCCAAAGGAACTTTATTTGGGGCTCGGAAAATGGTTCTAGGCGTCTTAGCCAAGTGAGCTAGGACATAATTTGTAGCCCAAAGAAGCAAGGGGGCCTTGGGTTCCGACGCTCTTCTGATTTTAATGAAGCTCTTCTAATGAAGCTGGGATGGGGCTTGGTTCACAAGCCTACCTCTCTGTGGGTTAGAGTTCTTTGAGGTTAATATGGTTGCAGCGATGGCACTCTTCCGTCAGTCAAGCGTTGTGGTAAGGAGTCTTTAGTTTGGAGAGGCATCAGATCGACTTGGAATCATGTTCTCTCAGGCTGTCGATGGCTCGTGGGTTATGGGAACTTAATCCGCTTCTGGAAGGACCCTTGGGTCATGTCGGGGCATGTTCTCCAAACGTTGGCTACTCGCATGATACCACAAGCTGACCTGGAGCTACCCTTATTTCACTTATATGAGCACGATAGAGGTTGGAAATCCCACTTATTTGAGTCGTCTCTCCCCCCTAACATGGTGCAGCAGATAATCGACTTTCACTTTATCCCTAATGATGGTAGCAAAGATGAAGTATCCTGGTATGGGACTCCCTCCGGAGTCTTCTCTACCAGCTTGGCTTATACACTTATCACAGAGAGTCAGGTTCAACGCCCAGAGGATCCAATTTGGAAGGCTATATGGAAAGTCCAAGGCCCCCAACGTATAAGGGTGTTTCTGTGGAAACTCTGCAACTCAGGGATCCTAACTAATGTGACCCGTGTTAGACGACACATGGATTCTTGTGACATCTGCCCTCTTTGTTTAGCAGCTGCTGAAAGCTACCTTCATCTCTTTAGAGATTGTAGTGCAATATCTGACTTCTGGGCAGCAACTTTGAGAGACTCTGGAAGTGGCAGTTTTTTCAGCGAGGACTGGGATACTTGGCTCTCCAATAACATCACAGGCAGGTTTCGTGGGGTGGTAGGTACATACTCGCCTCGCTTTTTTGCATCAGCTCTCTCCACTATTTGGAGAGTGAGGAATGACTGGGTTTTTAACTACATTCCTCATAGCACAATGCGTATTTGGGGTTTACTGAGATCTTTGGGCCTGGAGAACTTGTCAAACACGAGTGGCACTATGGCTCCTTTGTCTCGACTTCAAGGGTATACTCCCCAGGTCTTTGATGCTACAGGTCCAAGACTCCACAACTCTGGTTGGATCAAGCCGGATGAAGGCTGGTTAAAGGTCAACGTGGATGGTGCAGTCAGCCATGCTCTTGGTGAGGGCTACGGTGGTGTTGTTCGCGACCATGAGGGGAGATGGGTAAAGGGCTTCTCTCATAACCTTGGCCACCTCGAGTCTACTAATGTCTTCCTCATAGAGCTTCTTGCGGTGAACAGCCATGGAGATGATCATGGGTCTCGATTTACCTCAGGTAATTATTGAGTCAGATGCCTTGGAGGTCATTCACCTCCTGACATCCAGTGTTGTGCCAGGCCACCGATATGAGCATTTGGCTGAGGAAATTAGATGTATGCAAGCGGCCCATGAAGCTCTCTTACGCCAACATACACCTCGTGAGGCCAATTCTCTTGCTAATTTTCTAGCAAAATTTGGCTTGAATCTCCACTACGGAGAACACTGGTTTGACTCACCCTTTGGAGGGTGCCACTCCCTGTTGCTGATTGAAAAGAATTCTAGTCCCCATCTATTTGATGGTCTTGTAGTGCCTTAGTGCTTGTGGTTGTTTTCTTCCACTCATTGTAACAAAAAAAAAATATAAGAATGAATTTTATTAAGATCATTTACGGTGATAGCTCTTTATGGGCTATTGTAGATTTTATTCTAGTGTCATCTATTTTAATAGATGTTTCATTATGCCTATATTGTCTTTTTTTTCTTGAGCTTTTTATCATGAGCCGTTTGACATTTTCAACTCTGATACCATAATATAATTTTATGTTAGAGTCGTTTCCCCATAAAATCTTAAAGTACTCAAGGCAATGAGTGAATTGCTCTTTAAACTTATGTACTATTAGATTATGTACAATGGTTTTGCCATTCAACATCCTCCTTTTTCACTTTTTACACTCCACATCATCTTCTCTCCTTTCTACCTAATAATTTAACACACATTCAACTTTTACTCATTACAATAGTTTTGTTTAATACAATTCAACACCCTACTCCACCATTTTTATTTCATATTCGTATTTTCTTTTATGTTTATGTTTTTGTGATTATATATTAATAACAATTATCATCGATTTAAATAAATTAAAATAATTAAGGGTTTTTTTTCTTTCTAGTTTAGTTTTTTTTAATTTTTATTCTTAATTAATTTTTTCTTGCAAGTTTAGAGCAACAAACAAGAGTTTATTGGAGGCTAAATAGAAAAACTAGAGGGGGAAAATGTCTTTTCCAAGTCTCTATTTATAGACAAAAAAAATGATGAATTTTGGTGAAAAAAATTAATTTACTACGAAATAATTGACCCAAAATAATTAGAATGAGATAAAAATCTGAAAATTACAAAAACCAATGAGATTTTGTCAAGTGTGTTGAGTGTGCTCATTTACTATTCATTCAACTATGTTGAAAGTATTCAACATGTTGAACATTAAACATGCCATTCAACTATCCCATTGCACCTATTCTTTTTTTTTTTTTTGAAATGTGTTCAAATATATTGAAATCAAGCCGGCCTAGAGGCCAAAATGTCAGAACGAACTAAAGCATCAAGACCAGGAAGTCCCTCCTCTATCCAAACCAAAAAAGAGGAAGCACCCCGGGCCAACAAGTCAGCGGCACTGTTGCCGGATCTACGAATAAAAGAAACATCCAAATGTGAAAAAGCTAAAGCAAGCGTACGACAATCAGAAATAATTAAATCAAGGTAAGATGACCCTCTGGTTCTGCGGCGCCACCACTGGAATAGCTTCAAAGAGTCAGTCTCAAAACAGACATGGTGAAACCCCAAATCAATGGCTAAACGCAATGCCCATCGGAAACACAGAGCCTCTGCAAGTCTTGTTGATTGCATCAGAACCGGTGCCAAAGTTGCAGCTGCAAGAACTTCCCCCTCCTCATCTCTCGCCAAACAACCAAAACCAGCCACCTTGTGTCTCACCGACACATCAAAATTAATCTTGATCCAACCTGCCGGTGGTCGTTTCCAAGCTGTCGTTTCCTGCATGCGTGGCTGCGGGAGCCGCGTGGGCCTGGGAAGAGCACGGAGAGCTTCCAACCTGGGTAAAACGTGAGACACCTGCACCTCCTTCTGATAAAAAAACAAGAGCATTCCTAGCTTCCCAAATAACATAAACCAAAGTGAAAACCATTCCTACTAGCTCTTCATCCAACTGTGCAACAATACCATCCATAACCTCATAAAATGATCCAGTCCCGGAAACACGCAAGCCCAGCGCTGCAAACTAGAGGCACGAGACCACTGGGCACAACAACAGAATGTGACTCGTTGTTTCGTCCTCCGGCCCACACCACGAGCACGTCGGGTCAACATCAACTCCACAACGCTGGAGTCTGCTACGAACAGGCAAGAAACCAGAAGTCGCATGCCACACCAGCTCTTTGCACCTAGGTAAGGCGGAAGAGTGCCACACCTTCCTCCAAAACACCGTCGGAATCACCAGAGCAGTGGACGAGGATGTCGTCCCGCTAGCATGGTACCTACAGATAAACTCATACCCCGACTTGGCCGTGTACCAGCCATCACTAGTCTCGGGCCAGAAGAGAAGATCATCACACGGCTGAACCGGTAAGGGAACTGCGAGAATGCACTGAGCGGTGGCCGGGTTGAAGACATGTTCAATCAGGGCCACGTTCCACCTTCCATGAGTCAACAAATTAGCTACTTTATTCAGCTGCAAATCTTGCATGACATCCTGTCTAAAAATCAAAGGAGACCCATTAGGGAGCCAAGCATCATCAACATAGTAATAGATTCACCATTTCCCACTCGCCACCTACCCCCTCTCTCAAAGATCCAACTTGTCTTCAACAAGCTTGACCAAGCATAACTAGGTCTATACCCTTTTTTTTCCCCAATGAGATTGCCACTAGGGAAGTACACCGACTTGAACACCCGGCTAAACAAAGAGTTCGGGTTATTGTAAATTCTTCACCAATTCTTAGCAACAAGAGCTAAATTAAACGACTTGAAATCCCGAAAACCCAGCCCACCATCATCTTTTGTACGACATAGATTGTCCCATTTAGTCCAATGAAGACTCCGTTTAGAAACATCACCCCCCAATAAAACCTACTAATCATGCTCTCAATCTGATCACAAAAGCCATCTGGAAGAACAAAACAAGACATGACATAAGCAGGAATAGTGCAAGACCCTAACCTTTACTATGTAATGTTAAGTGATTTATTCAATAAAAATAAAGTTTGTAGTGAAGTTTGACTTTATTGCTAATCTGCCTGTGACCTTGTATGAATTTTTGAGAGGTCTTAACGACCTTTTCTGGAGAATCTTCCTTCATGAGAGTTGTAGCTCTCTGAGTTAGCTAAATTCTTCAATTGGTTTCGTGTCAATCCGATATCTGTAGCTCCAGATAATTGAATTTTAGTGAGCGAAGGTCTGGCTGTACAGTGCCAGCGATTTTTTGTTGAAATAATAACTTTTTAATTCCGAATTTACCTTTGATTTTAGAGAAAGGGGGAGGGTTTTATTTGGGTTTCAGGTCTGATTACTTGGAAATTAGTGGGTCAAGAGAGTTGACTTGGATTGGGCTTGGAAAAAAAAAGAAACCCTAGCCCATGAAGAGGGGGAGGCCGCGGGTTTATGAGGGTTTTGGGGGGTGGGGGGAAGGGTTTTCTTTTCACACAAATCTGAAGATAGAAACCCTGTGCACCTCTGCAGCACGTAAAACAGAAGAGAGAAAGTGAGAGAAGTCTCCTCCTTGCACCATTGCCGCCGCCGCTTGCACCCTAGCCACCGCCTGCCGTGTACGTGCGAGAGAGAGAAGGAAACGCGAGCGAGAGAGAAAGAGAGAAGAAGGGAGACGCGTGGGAGAGGAAGGGAAAAACCAGAATTCCACACTTCATCTTTCATCTCTTTGCACCACCCAAATAGCAAGGTAAGGGCTGGTCTTAGGTTAGGTAGAATGATTAGGTTTTTGCTATGAGAATTTTCATGAGAATAGATGTGTTATTGATTGTCTTGCATGAGTTCTATGATCATAAATGTTGCTGGACCTTTATGCTTGAAAATCATGTTTATTAGGGATTCTTGGCTTAGAGTTTGAATCAGGTTGAATCAAGTAGGAACCCTAGACTTGAACATACGTAAAGAAATTTTGAGGCCGAAGGGACGCTGCCAGTTTTCTGTGCTGGAAAGCGAACTTCGAGGTCCAATATCACTCAGTTCTGGCGTTCAAATGAAAATTCAGTGAACTAAGAAGTTGTATGAGTTTTAATCAGCTTTCCAGGCGTATAAAGAACGTAATTAGTAATGAGTCCTGGAGAACGTTTTTAGTAACTGATGTACCTGCTGTTTTTCCTGCGCTGGACAGTAAACTCTGTGGTCCAATATCACCTAGTTCCATTTTCAAACGAAAAAGTGGTCAACTAGAAAATTGTAGGATTTTAAATTCGCTTCCCAGATATGTGTAGAACGTAACTATTGGTTGTGAAATGAGTTCTGTAGAACATTTTTAGTGACTGTGGTTTCTGATGTATTTTTTTAGAAAACGAACGTGATATTTAATTTCAGAAAAACTTGTATCCATCTGCTATTTAGTTAGTTGTCCGTTGAAATTCTGAACATTTTGCTCAATGGTACTGTTTAACGTAATTGCCTGACTGAGATTTATTTAAGAAGGTCGTTCATCCAGCTGTAATCCCTTCTGCTGTTGATTATATTTCTTGTTGTTTATGTTTTATCCGACGTTGAACTGTTAAGACTCTAGGATGACTTTAGAGTCGGTAACAAAGAGAATGTGATTACTCGCTTGCAAGTGAAATGAGAATTAATAGAACATAGGTCTAGGTGAGACTATGTACCATGAGAACGATGATGCTGTTAGAGACAAACAGTAGCTTGCACGCGAGGGAGATTTTGTGGATCATTGCGGCTCCACGTGATTTGGTTGACTGCGGTCACCTTGGGACTTGTGTTTGTGGATCATTGCGAATCCACGTGATTTATACATCTGCGGATGTATGTGATTGGCCAAGGAGTTTTGGTGGGTTGTGTGATGTGAGGATGCGTTAGTCTAACTAACTAACTGTTGTAAAAATTATCCCATAAGCGAATGATTTATTGCGTTTAATGATAAGGTTTGTGATTATGTTATTTTTGTGACCTGACCCTTGCGCTACTTGTTTATTTGTTATTTGTGGGGGGTAGATGGTTGTGAAGATAACGGCGACGACCCATTCTTGGGAGCTGATACTCCGTGACGAGCCACTACCGGATGACGACTACACTCCTGATGAAGAGGAAGAAGATAAAGAGGAAGAGGTCAAGGAATAGGTTTGGGTTGAGAGACATCAATTTTCTCTTTGGGTTGAGAGTACCGAGTTCGGGAAGCATTGAACAATTATTTTGCTTTCATTTGGATAAATAAAGTTGATGTAATTTACTTTGGTTTTAGATGTATATTTCATACTTATTTTATTTAATTCAAAAGTTTTGGGATGATGTTTACTTCCGCGAGATTTGCAAAGGTTAATCTTTCAAGAGTTTCGCAATTAATGAACCTTTGTCATTAATTAAAGATTAATAATTGAATCGACGAAAATTCTTTACGAAAATTGGATTAATTGGTTACTGTGTGACACTCGAGAAATCGGGGCGTTACAAATAGCCTGAACTACAGCTTTAACAAGAACCTCCCTACCTGCTCGAGATAAAAATATCTCTTTCCACCCTTTGAGCTTCTTCCAAACTCTATCCTTGACAAAATTAAATATTTGGGTCTTAGACTTTCCAATGATCGTCGGAAGACCCAAATACTTATCAAAGCTCTCCACTGCCTTAACCCTCAATAGCTGTCTCAGCTCATGAAAAGAATTTTGTGGTACATTGCGGCTAACTGAAAGCATTGACTTGTCAAGATTAATAGCTTGTCCTGAAGCTCTCTTTTAAGAAGAGAGAATGTCTCGAATGCACTCCGCCTGTTGAACATCTGCTCTAGCAAATATAACACTGTCATCTGCAAACAGTAAATGTGAAATAACAGGAGCAAACCTGGACACCTTAACCCCTTGTAAGAGGAATTCAAAACAGCTCTATTAATCATAGCAGAAAAAAACTTCCCCACACAAAATTAAAAGATATGGCGATAGAGGGTCTCCTTGTCTCAGTCTCCTATGTGAGACAAACAGAGCCTGTCTATTACCATTAAGCAGGATGGAAAAATTAACAGTTGATACGCATCGCATAATCAAGTGCACCCAACTAAGTGGGAATCCCATAGAGATCATAACCTTCTCAAGAAAAAGGCCACTCAACCCGGTCGTATGCTTTAGACATATCCAGTTTGAGTGTCATAATGTCATTCCGGCTTTGAATTCGTTTCTTCATCTATTAAAGCATTATCCGTTATTAACCACCCCAGAACAAAAGCACTTTGAGACTCACAAATTAAATCAGGCAAAATTATCTTCAACCTATTTGCTAAACACTTTGTAATAATCTTAAAGATAACATTACAAAGGCTCTCATTGCACTTATTCAACAGTTGAATATGTGATTCAACTACCCCATTGCATATAATCTTATACCTTGCTTATCTCTAAAATGTAGGACTTCATTTAGTCATACTTGTTTCTTTAATAATGCATTGTCGTCTGACAACCATACAACTTTATTCTAGAGAACAATCCCTTAAATTAAAAATTGAGGTATAATCCTATATTTTAAATCTGTGATTGGAGGTTCAGTTCTTAATTATTGTGAATAAAAATACTCATTAGTCTCTGCTACTGGCTTATAAAATCTATTAGCCAAGTGGGCTTCTGCTTTTTTTTTTGGGCTTATTAAGAGCAAATGGATCCAAGTCCACAGAACACAAATGGCGCGGTGGCGGCCCATTGGAGTTCCTTCGCCGCGGTACTGTGGTGGTCGCTGAAAAGGAGCATGGAGGTTGGAAGCAAAACTATTTGCCAAAATGCAGAGGCTAGAGGTTCAGAGTTATTTTTCTAAAGGTAGAATGCTCATAGCATCACATTGCCAAAGCAATTCATCTAGTTCTGTGATTACTATATGAATTTTTTGCATTTGAATGGTGAATCAGACTATAGAAATGACCTATTACTGGTTTTCGTACAAATTATATTGATCCAGTATCTGTATACAACTCTTTGTCTGTTATGAAGATCACCTAATCTACAAGAAATATAAATATTTGTGAGTGCTCATTTCAAGTTCTGTTTAACTTGACTCTGCTTACTTCAATGTACTGTTGTTGGCCCATTTTATGAAGTGCTGACTAGTGCAATTCTACTTGATATAATTACTTTATTGTTTCTCCCATCATGATATCTTGAAGAAGCAAGATACTTAGATACAGATTCATGGTATTTAAACAACATGATATATCATGCAATGCACTTGTTATGTTTGAACTCTGGCTTTCAGTTGGGCTAAATTTAGGACTCTGTCTCTGATATTTGCCTACCTTATCTCTTTTGCTTTTCTAGGTACTTTTACTCAAACCTGGGAATGTTTTGCGTTGATTTCTTTGATGCTATTCTGGCACCTGGAACTGTGAGTGATCTTAGTTTGTTCTAATTGTGCTAGAGGTTGACTGTTCAAATTTGATGTAATGGGAAACATGAATGTGATCATTTTCTGGATTTATTTCTGTAGCGAGCAATAATGGCGGTTGGAGCATACGCATGAAGAACCAAATGCAGGTATGGTTTATGCAAAATAGAGGTCCTAAATCGGTGACTTCAAAGTTCAAACTACTCAAAATTTTAAATTGAACATATAATTTACTTTGTTGAGCAGGTATCAAGATTTCAGTAGCATCATAGGTTTATCTTTTATATGTTATAGATTATCCACTTTTGATTTGTTCTAAAGACTTAAGAGTATTTAGTTTCAGTATCTTCATGCTCCCTAAACAGTCAGCTTAATCACACATTAGTCATGCCTTGTGTAAATAATGTGTCTGGTTAATTCTGTTTTCACTTTTGTTTTCTTGCTTCCCCTGTAGACAAAGATAGGAAGAACTGAAACTGCGCTTGAAACATACCTGATTGTACTTTTGTGCCTGTGACAAGACACTCATAGTTTATTGTGCCTCCATTGTAGGATAACTTTGATCTGGACCAAAAAGTTTCAATTAAAACAGCATTGTTTATTGGCATACTTTTATGGTGAAAGAAATGAGCCCATCACCCCTTTACAAATTTGTGAAAAATCTTAAATACATACGACAGAATTATGCAGATTGAGTGAGTCATCATCTTAAATGTGTATCACATATTGGTGTCTATTTCATCTCAATAGTTAGGAGAGGGTGTAAAGAGCATTTTTTGCACATAGTCGTCAACTGTAAAACCGCTTTTATCATCTCCATGTTGATATATAACTTGAGCAGTTCTGGCCATGTTAAGAGAAGCTTTCACAATTGATGGAGGAAAAGAGATTGCGTTCATGGCAAGACTATTGAGCTCTGGCCACAAGTTCCCAATAAGGCTCCTTATATGTTTTCTGGCTTCATTTTCATCTGAAACATTATTATCTTTCATGAGGCATTGTATGCTGCAAGCATTATCCCCTCTTTCTTGTTCCTCCTGGACACAAAACATCAAAATTTCTCATCACAAAGTCCAATTTCTTGTTCTAATTTATCTATAATTAACTCAATTTTTTAGCATAAATACTATTGGAAATTTAGGGAATTATAAGAGAGATGTATGTTAATGTCTAAATATGATGAATATGGAGATACCGTTGAGGTTCCTAAGTCGTCCCATAGTCGAAGAATTTCCCCAGAGCAAGAGAAGAGCCTAGGATTTGACTTCATCATTGAAATGGTTTCTTTTGAGAGACTATCCCCAACAAGGAATGTTGCATGAACCATGGCCATGTATGATCCTGCAGAAGTAACCCCATTATCCAAATATTCTCTAAATTTTGGCATGTATCCACTGTTGAACCATTTGGCTTCTTCTAGAAATGCTTCGAATATGTCTATCCACTGCACAAATTAAACGCAGGCTCTCATTAACCTCTTACTCTTATAATTTCTTATGTACTTCAAATAATAGTTAGGATATTTATATTCTTACCGTTTTTTTCAAGTTAGAAACAACAGTTATCCCATGCTCTTTTTGAATTCTGTATGCAATTTCATGGGTGGTGTTATATAGTGCCATATAGCATATCTTCATATATTCAGGCAACTGCTCCATCGCCTCAAGATCCCACCTGTAAGTAACAGTAATTTTACATTTTGATTATAATTGTCAAATTAATTTTGATAATTAAGTGTCTATACCAACAAATTCTAGAAATATACCTTTTGATTGCCTCGTTAAAGAGAATAAGTTCATCGAATGAGCCATAAGTGTCAAAGATGTCATCCATAACTAGCAAAATGCAAATTGTTTTTGTAAGCTCAATGCGGCAATTTGAATGATGTGCTTCTGGAAAAATCCCTACTGTCCATAGGAAGCACTCTGATGGTCTATCTCTGGCAAAACCAAGTTTGCCAACAAGTTCCAACTCTTTCCACCACCTAAAGAAATCCAAGAAATTATGGTGTGTTTGTTGAGAATCAATGTTGGAGAATATAATTTTGAAAATAAAGTAATGATTACTATATGCTTGTTGAACTAAATTTTTCTTAGTCCAAGGTAGACTATGGTCATCATGTGCAGGAAAAAGTCACCTGGAGATTTCTGCTAATTCTCTTTGGTGTAGTGACTGGACCATGTCAAAGTCTAACTTTGCCAACTCGAGAAGAGAGGGTATTTGGCTGTTTGCTTGATTGTATTCTTCCATGTAATTTCTTGCTTCTAACCTGGCCATTCTTAGGTGCCTTGGAAGGGTCAGGGCTCTAGAAATGTGGCTGCCAACTTCAGGACTAAGGTGTGGGATTAACTGATGAAGATGAGCCCTAGAGAAGTGCATGGCTTGTTGTAATACTTCTTCTTCTTGGTCCCTTAGATATGATGCCTCATATAGGCTTAAAATTCCCCAAAGATCTTTTATGATTGGTTCCTTGAAGTTCCCACTCTTGTCCAAAAAAAATTTGAAAATGTCTAGCACCAATCAACAACACTTAACAAAATTAGTAGGCTTTTGTAGCAAGGAAGCCACCTATACAAAAGCTAGGTCAGAATGCTGGGAAAAAATTAATTTAATTCCTATGTTCATATAGTAGCATATATAAATTGCATATGTGTAAGAATATTATTTTAGAGTCTAGTAGGTTGACATGGTTTTAGAGTCTTTTTTTTTTATTTTGGTAAATGGTTTTAGAGTCTAGTAGGTCTCATGAATTGGACCAGTCCCACTCATAAAAAATTAACATGGTTTTAGAGTCTAGTAGGTTGATAATCCAAATAAAGTATCTGAGTGGGCCTATGAGATTCAAATGAGAGCTTAAGCCCAAGACAAAAATATTAAATTACATGGGTTTTGATATCTCTATTCTTTTTAAGGAAACAATGTAGATATGGTTTTTTGACCAAAAAAAAATGTAGATATGGTTCTATGGCTATGTTTGGCATGTTTAGCTGATAAGCTAGCTGAAAGCTGAAAAGCTAGTTGAAAGCTTATAAGTTAGCTGATAGCTGAAAGCTGATAAGCTAGCTGAAAGCTGATAGCTGAAAGCTGAAAAGCTATGTGATTGAAACAAAAGTGTTTGGTAAAACTAGCTGTTAGACAAGCTGAAATTGTAAAAAGACATAAAATGACATACTTGTATAATTATTTTTATATTTAACATTACTTTATTTTCACATTAATACCTATATGATATTAATATTAAAATTATTATCACTTTATATATTTTTATTAACTCAAGTTATTTATCATCTTAGTATAATATTTTTAATACATGTGGTGCACAGCGGTGTGGCGGGAACTGCATACGTAAGTGTGAAGGGAAAATATGTTTGGTGTTTTTATTAATATATAAGGGTAATGGTGGAATTTTAATAAAATAATAAGGATAAAAATGAGAATAAATTTAATAAGCTATAAGCTTTAAGCTTTAAGCTATAAGCTACCTGAGATAGCTTATAGCTTAAAGCTTTAAGCTACTGAAATAAGCTCCTTCACCAAACACTTTTGAAGAGCTTTTAAGCTAGTCAAATAAGCTTTAAGCTAGTCAAATAAGCTATAAGCTAGCTGAAATGACATGCCAAACATAGCCTATATGTCAGCATGACACCTAGATTGACGAGAGGAAGTTTAAGAACTCACCCGTCACCACGTTAATAAAATATTATAGAAAGTGATTAAAATTTTTAATTTGGCCGCAATTGTAGATAGGTTTTATCCTTCCATAACGCATGTTATGATGCATTAGTTATGCATTACTAAGAGCATCTCCAATGCTAGTTCTTCATTCTTAGTTCTTAGCATTATTCATGTGGGTCCGTACTGCCACATGTGCTTAAGCAACTCTCAATCAATTTTGCTCCAACCATGAGTTCTTAGTTCTTAGTTTTTAGCACTATTCATTTGGTCCCACCAACCACATTATTTATACTTTTTATTTTCATAAAGTAATAAAACAAAACTCATAAAGTAAAACTCCTTATATAAGAACCATAGTTCTTATTTTTAAGAAGTAAGAACTTCACGTCATTCCCTCCAATGGTTAAGAAATTCACGTCATTCCCTCCAAGGGGCGTGAAGTAGTTATTTTGACAAGAAAATTCTTATTTAATTTAATTTTCGCTCTTTCTCCTCCAAAATATTAGTGATGCATAGAAATCGAAAAAAGTAGGTGTTATGGGTAATTTTAGAAAGTTAAAATAAATTGAAACAAAATGTATATTGACTAGGGGCGTGAAGTAGTTATTTTGTTGTTATAATAATTAGGACAAGAAAAGTAATACAATTGTACCTGAAGAAGCAGGCAAGCCATTATGCCTTCTTAAGCGGAAGTGAAGGGCTGTGGCAAAGAGATCTTGAGCAGGGTCCCAATTCAATTCCCTGCCAAGCAGCACATTGATCTCTTCTTCAAAATGGTGCCCAATTCCCAACCGTTGGATGGTGTCAATCATCTTCAATGTTGCCACTGAATCACTAGACTTCAGTAATGCCTCTTGGCTTTTTCTTTTAACTTGCTCCAAACTTTTCGTCCTAGGATCAGTTTGAGTAGGAGCTACCAACTGTCATGAAGAACAATATCAAATTGTGTGTTCCTTAAACACTACTCATGATGAAAACAAATAAATCATTTTATAGCGAAGTTACCTTGTGAGGAGAAGCCACTGACATGATGGATAATTTGTGATGTAGGTTCCCAGCTGGTTTTGATGTTGGTAGCAAAAATGTCCTTGGTTGATACAAGGATGATGGTGAAATATGAAGAGCAAGTGATGAGGATGAAACTCTGATATCAGCTGCAACAGCAACAGCCATCGTATTTGCCGACATGGAAGACTACACAAGATGCTATGGATCGATGTTACCTCCCAGATATGAGAAATAGAAACAGATTGGCGATATTTAAATAGAGTTCTCTAGCTTACAAAATTGAATTATGTATGCTCACATTTAATAGTCTTAATCCGTTTGACCAGCAACATGGCAAATTGATGCACCGCCGATGTTTAATTATATATATATATATATATATATATATATATATTACTTGGTTGCGAAATTAGAAAATAAATTTTTAATTTAATTAAAAAAACATAACTATTTTTGAATTTGTGGTATTTAATTATTGAACGATTATGTAAAAATGTTTTAAAATGGCACAAATATCAAATTCTGAGTATGGAATAAATAGCATGTACATCGTATAATTTGGCAAGTGGATACGTACATGACATTGACCATCCACTTTCAGCCTCCAAAATGGATCTGCAGCCCACCCTCACTTAGTCCATTTCATATTAACTAATATAGGAGGTATCTTATGAAAAATTGAGAATTTATATTAGAAATAAGAGATTAATTTTTATGCACTGACAGTGTAAGTTAGTTTTACACAATGATTTAATGACATCTTTTATTTTATTAGCTCATAATTAATTTTGAATTTAATAATATTTAAAATAGGAAATGAAATGATATGATTGAATAACTGTGTAAAACTCTTTACACCGTTAGTGCATAGAAATTAATCTCTAAAAATAAATATAATCTTTAAATTTAATCATGAATGGTCAAAATTAAAGCATTAAATTATATGATGGTTTTAAGTGATCATGTATTATTAAATTATTTTAATATGATCAATCATGATAAAATATAATGGTTATGATTTATTTATATGTTCTCATATAGATGATCATTCTACGATACATCCCCTTTATTTTTTTATATATAAATAAAATTTTATTAATGAATTAATACAAAATGTGTTTAAAAGAAAGGTAGAACTGTGGCACAAAAGACAAAATGTCAAGCAAACAACCCCCAAGCAAACAACCTCAAGACAAATTAGGATGATTTTGTCTAATTTGTGCCTTTAAACTCCTAAGCAGTGTTATAAAACTCGGACCGGATCGGCCGGTTCGACCGGTTAAATCGGGAACCGGACCCTTGATCGGTCCGAGCCCTTAAATGGATCGGCCATACAATTCAACCGGTATGAACCGGTTTGGACTGGCCGGTTCAGGGAATAAACTGATGACTCGGCCGGTTTTAATGGACCGGTCTGTTTTTTTTTCTTTCTGTTTTTTTTTTGTCAAAACTGTTTTTAATGTTCAAACTGTAATTAATTTACATTCAATGTTAATTATTTGGTCAAATGATATTCAATTGAGAGTTATTTAAAAAAATTGTCATAGCTATGACTTGAACACAGGACCTAGAGGGAGGAAAGCTAATCCAAATTGACACTACACCACTTTGCTTCTTGTTAATAATAATGCATATTATTTTATATATATGATATACTAAGGTTATATTTTAAATTATTATAATATTTTAATATAAACCGAATCAAGCAATCG
Organism: Lotus japonicus; assembly: GCF_012489685.1. Classification (NCBI taxonomy): domain Eukaryota; kingdom Viridiplantae; phylum Streptophyta; class Magnoliopsida; order Fabales; family Fabaceae; genus Lotus; species Lotus japonicus. The sequence continues at coordinate 27,964,006 of NC_080043.1, read as the reverse complement.
AACCAATGACCCAGTGGTTGAACCATTGACTCATTGACCCAGTGTCTCGACTGAGTCGATCACCGGTCCGAGTCTGATAACACTGCTCCTAAGCATTAAAGTTTCTGAGCCCCTAGGATGCAAACCTAATGCTTTGCCTTAGTTGTAACCTCATCGTCACCGGGAGCTGGCTCAAGAAAATCTTGCGCAACATAGTAACTATGATCTTTTATCTCGTCCTTCGTCAATACGATGCTTAAACCATAATTTCCGCACTCGTCCTCCACACACGCGCGCATACAGACACTCTGTAAAACTTCTTATACATATAACTATAAAATGTATTAAAAAAGTAATTAAATGTTAATTATCAATCTAAGAAAAGGAATAAGGCATAGTAATAGATTTTATATAAAACTACTACTTTTTACCCGTGCGATGCACAGGGGTTATTCATTTTTATTTTTGTGATATTTTTAAAATCTGTGTTTTTTTTTAATATTTTATAGATTAAAAAAATAAATTTATTTTAGATAAAGATATTATAAGTTTGTAAGTTTTTTGTACTGAATGTTTGTTTTAGTTTTTTCGAGTAGCTCTTTTTTTTTAAATATTTTGTCGTTTTTTTCCTAAATGCTCGATTTATGGTTTTTTTATATCTATTGAATAGTTTTTTACATGAAGCTGAAGTATATGTATTTGCTAAAAATAGACACTGAATTAATTTTTCTTATTTTTTACAATTAGAATAATTACATTGAGAATAAATTTGAGAATGTATTGTTCCATATTTTCCTATAAATAAGTATATTTTGTAATAATTAATTCAAATCATAATTTAAATCAAAATAATCTATACATCGATTGTGAGAAATAATCTATATTAGAAATGATTAATCCTAATTAGTTTAGAATTTAAATCATAAATCATCTATGTATTTACTTTTAAAATAAATACATCTTAAATTCAAATTAATTAAATAACATGAGAATTTACTTTTAAAATCACAAATAGTCAATGTAAGTAAATTTTTTAGCTGATCTCTTGCAAAATAATAATGCATGCAGGGTGATTATTAACACTTTAAAGTGAAACAATCAAGCATTTCTTAACGTACCCATTATTATAGAGATACCTTCTCCAAGATAATTTCTTATAAACCATTTGTAAACAAATACATTATTATTCTTGTGTGAGTTTTTAATTATCGTAAAAAAGTAATTAATTTGAAAGCAATAAATTCGCGTCGTTACACTTGTTTGGGTATGAACTATGTGTAACTGCTTGATTTATTTATTTATTTTCTTACATTTATGAGCATCAAGTTTTACGTTCACAAAAATGAACATCAAGTTTTTGAATTAGAATAGTAATATTAGTTTTAGATATAAGAAAATGTAAATTTGAATTTTTTTTGGCGATGAATGTGTTTGATTTTTTAAAAGCGTAATAATTATGTTTATTTTTCTTTATTTTATTTGTTTATCAAAAAGTTGCATTATTTGATTTTATTTTTATATAATAATTTAATATTTTATTGTAGAATTAGAAATAACATATACGCGCTAATAAGAGATACCGAGTAAATTGTTTTATTATTTATTTAGTTTTTTTGCACTTGAAATAATTACATGGAAATAGAAAAAAATTAGTTTAATGGGATAAACGTTTTTTATTTTGTTTTATAAAATAAGTTTGATTGATCTGAGATTTATATTGGCAAAATGAGTAGTTTAAATCTTGTATCATTGAAATTGGAATGCTTACCAAAATTTTTTTGAAATGGAAAGCTTACCAAATTAGGAACCAAATATCAACCTTATAGACTTGTTCATCCATTAAAGGCCGACGCCAAAGAGTCAAAATTAATGGTGGAGTTGGAACTAATGCTTAATTTTTACTCTAAAATGATTCTTTTAAAAATAATAAAAAAAACGGGTCTAAACCATTAAAAAAATGACAAAAAACCGGTGCTATTAAATGGGTCAAAATTGATTTGAAACGATTGTATTTGAAAAATTTCAAAAAAAAACAATTTTTTATTTTTATTGAGGCAGTATTATCCATTTTCTCTGTCACGGTTTCTTTCGTATTTAACTTATCTTTTGAAAGTATATGATTTGCACCAATTACATCATCATATATAATGCTGTTAGAAATGAGGGTTATTTCCAATAACTTCGATGAAAAAATTGTAAGGGAAGGACAAAAAAAGATAGTTAATATGGCTACCTATGATTAATTAGCACACTCTTCTTTTTAATTTACATATACTCTTCAGTGAACTTTGCTCATGAGCACACCCTTTTGTTTAATTTACATACTCTTTAGAGGACTTCTCAATTACCCTAAAAAGACCGCACAAAGTATCACGATAACATTTACAATCCGTCAAATATAACACAGAAATAATCTAGAAAGGTCATTTTTTTTAGTAGCAATCTAGAAAGGTCATGAATACCATCGAATCTGAAACCCATAAAATTCTTAAAAGTCAACTAATCTATGAAATAACCTTAAGTCCAAAGTCTGCAAATAAAAATCAATTTCAGTAAGCGTTGTAACCCAGGGGAAAAGATGGAAAAAGTAATCCATGAAATATCACTCAGCCTCTATCTTGTAATGAGGAATTCTATTATTCAATCACACATCCTACACATGCTCCATGAGATGGTACTTCATTTATTCAAGAGTTATTCATAATCAATACATAACACCTCAATTAAAAATCTTAAATAGGCATAAAGCTAATGCTATGTGGTTACATAACAAATAATGATGGTCCTTAAACACACTTAATGCATAACTAAAGACAATTTATTTTTGTAAATGTGAAACCTCAATTTTCTAATTAAAAGTGACTTTATAATTTCTTCTCTAAGCAAATGCTACCTGAGATGGTACTCCATTTATTCAAGAGTAATTCATAATCAATACATAATAACACCTCAATTAAAAATCTTAAATAGACATAAAGCTAATGCTATGTGGTTACATAGCAAATAATGATGGCCCTTAAACGCACTTAATGCATAATAACTCATGACAATTTATTTTTGTAACTGTGAAACCTCTATTTTCTAATTAAAAGTGACTTTATTCTTCCCTAAGCAGATGAATCACAATTAAAACTTTTGTTTATGCTCACCGGAAAGTTTAAAACTTGGTTTGAACAACAATATCCTTATGAAAGTTGAGAGATTTCAGAAACGAATAACTACTCTGAGAAATATTAGAGAAAATTGAAATAAGAGAATAAAGCACTTTCAAAGGATTTTCATTTTCCACTACTGCCGGAGAAATATGATAAAAAGAGTCAATCTCCTTCATAATCAATATCTACGATGCAAAAACTATAACCAAGATAAATGTTCTCAGTTTTAAGTAATATGGTCATACTCCTAAGAATAGAACCAATTAATTGGAAACATACATAAGACAGCATGTTATTTATTTAACAGTTTATAACAGAAAGCAAACCAAGTCAGCAACCTATGTTTTCATTATTCCCTTTTGCTTTTGAATCCAAATCGCAATAATCCAAGCATTTTTGGTTTTTAATCAGAGAAGAAAACTAACTATTCACATGCAAATCAATCTCCAAAACCACAGATTAAGGAGTAATCCGGAGAATCATTTTCTCGAGCACATACCTGAAAAATGAAGAAAATTGAAGAACTGAGAGGTTGAAGCACTCACCTACAGGAAAGACAAAGCAAATGAGCAAGGGAAAGAATCAAAGTTTTTAAGTACACTACTAAAATCATCATTCTTAATGTTTTAATTTTCCTGAGATAAGCATAAAGAAAGTCCCAAAGCCTACAACATACATTGATTACAGGTAAAATGGTCATTAAGGCACCAATGGCAGAGAAGAATATAGCAGGTATAAGCTAACACACAAAGGCTGATATAACAACTCATGAGTAGTTAAAGAAAGAGCAGAAAATGGCTATCTTATATCTATCTAAGACCCTTTATAAATGAGTCCACAAAAGCTGAAAAATTAACCAAAGAATAGTAGCTCTTGAAGACAGTAAAACTTTCACGAGTTTATTCCTGCTCATGTGTCATTAACAATGGGAAGCTTTCAAATCCTTATTCTTTGGCCAATCATGCAATTGCATAAGGCAGATTCGAGCAATGATGAGGATATATTTATATGGGAAAGAATAAGAAAAAAAATTGCAAGGAATCCCAAGGTCATCATAGTGTTAATATCCTTGATATTAATATCCTAAGTAAAGCAAGGGCATAACATGTAGAAATATCACACAGATAAGAAACGAAAGTGTTAATATCCTTGATGCCCAAGGAGATGACCACAATAACACATGACATAGAGGAATCAGGGAAACCCTTTTTATATCTTAAAAAAATGTAAATTTCCAGTAAGGACTTGACTTGAACAACCATTTTTCCACAAATTTAATAGATTCAAAACACACACAAAAAAATACTTATTCATGATGGTTTGGGGTTGGAGAAATAGTTTCTTAGATTGATCCCTTTTGGAAAAACATAAACCAACTTGCGAGCAGACAACATCAGCTCGTACCTATAAATCAATATCAAGTCTCATTTAGATCCAGGAGTAAATTTGCAGAAGAGGAAAGAGCAGGAAGCCATGAACCGCAAAGGCAAGGAAAAAAGCAGAATCTTAGTCTAAAAATGCCCAGATGAAAAAAACAAAGACTATTATTTTGGTGTGGTGGCACAGGATAAGAGAGTCATTGAGAAATCATAAGATAATAGGGAATGCCAACCTGCTGAATAGTTGTAGCTTGCCCAAGATGTACTTTGGGTTTGTTGCTCTTCAAATTGCTGGCAGTACAACCTCACATTTGCCTAAATTAATCGTGAACTGAGACATAAGCATCATAAATATATATAATGCAATGCACTTATTTCAAGAATGAAGCCAGCTAGATAGTACCTTATGTTTATAACCTGCAAATATGTTACTTCCTTGCAGATAGCTACCACATCAAGATACAAATAAAATTGATAATTGTTAATATGGTTGAATACGGGGAAAACAACCTTTTTTGGGATTAAAACTTAACCCAGGTTTTTGTTCCATCTAATAAGTGTTATTGTTGTAATAGATTAGTGATAAACTTACAGGATCGTGAGTCAAATAGGTATCGCGGTAATCACAATAGTACCTGCAAAATGGAGCAACAGAATGAATGAAGGATTGAAGAGTCATTTGCATACAATTAAGCTAAAATTCCAATAACAAAGTACCAAGGCAAGTCTGTATAACACTAATACTCCAAGACTCCATTCTAACTTCTAAGCATCTTGGGCGTTGAAATTTTCAGCACATGAATAGGAAACAAAGACCCACCTTTCTCTAACTTCAAAATCCAAGACGTTTCACCAAAGCACCCTTGAAAATTTCAATGGTGCTGCGTTATTGTTCTCTGGATAGGTATGAGCATGGTGCTGGGAAATCATAAAAGAAATTTCCGGTTCTGCTTCTTGTATATGCTCCACAAAGAGAACGAAGCCCTAGGCATATCAGCCGGCGATCGGAGGAGTGACATCGGTCTTGGCCTCGGAAGCAGCAGTCTGATCTGAGCAACAAAGGGGTCGCATTCTCTAGAATCCGCGGGTGGAGAATTCTTTGCCATTACCTCTTCTTCTCCAATGTTCCTCTCTCTCAGTCGTTCAAAAAAATTGAGAAGAAAGAGGCCAACACAGGAGAATAAAAAGGGAAGAACTATCTGACTTCGCTCGCTCTCTCTCCCAACCGTTCACGAAAAAGCTATCCGTTTCAAGAAACGCGACTGGGAATATAGGGGATTTGGGTTTGACACCCCACCTATTGGGTTTGGCACCCCATGTATTCAATACGGAAATTTAATTTCCGTTTTCAAAACGGAATTTAAAATTCCGATTTGTTTTTTATATGCAATGAACGTTTGAAAATGTGCCACATATGCTAAAATACATAACGGTTTTTTAATTTCCGTTTTTTTCGTATTAAAATCGGAATTTAAATTCCCGTTTTTAATAAAGTGGGGTGCGAAACCCAATAGGTGGGGTGCCAAACCAAATTCCCGGAATATAGAAGGGTGAAGATCACTGGATGAAACAAATCTAGGGTCATATTAAAGTACTCATAAATTTACATATTTGTCCATGAAATTTTTTCACTTATGTCAATTGATTTATTGAATGACCTATTTACCCTTAAAGCTTCAAAAACTTTCCCTTTATATATATTATAGATAGATAGATAGATAGATTATAGATTATAGATAGATAGATAGATAGATAGATAGATAGATTATAGATTATAGATAGATTATAGATATTAAAAATCTTAAATAATTATGTATATATTTTAATATTAATTATAATATTGTTCCTCGTTATGCTAGAAAATAACTTTAAATATATGTATGTGTATATTTAATTATATTATTTAAAACAAAGTGCATTGTATTAACATGAGAAACCCTCTCAAAAAGAAGGAATAAGGGCATACATGAAGCGCCAGAGACAAACATCTAACAACCTTAACTAACCCTTGCACTATTTTTGCGACAAAAACAACTCATGAATGAGCCTCATTAAAACCTCTCTAGAAAAAACCCAGTAGGAAAAACACTAGGGAAGGAAAAATATTAATTTTATGTGTGTTTATTTAATTATATAAATATGTGTGTATATTTAATTATAATAATTGATACTTTATTTTTAAAAAATATTATAAATATTATAAAAAATGTGCAACCCAAGGGTCTCATATTTGAGTAGAATTTAATTGAGTTTTGTAACACAATAGATATATGAGTAAAATTCAATTGAGTTCTGGACAGTTTTGGTATGCAAAGGAAGGAAAGAGAAATTTTCTCTCTCACTACAGTTATTGATAGAATTGGGTTCCAAAGGAAAGTTTGTATTATCAATTCCCTTTTAATGGTTCATTTTTGGAGTATCATGGTCATGATTGGCAGAGTTCTTATGACCTAGAATGTATGGACAAATTAATTGGCAACACGTTTCTATGTTTGGAATTGTTTCATATTATTGGGATTGGTATTCAATTTCTAATCAGTGGATCATAAACCATTTTCCGGGGCAGTCTGGTCATCCACAACAACTGGGTTATATTCAGAAAGGTACAACAAAAAAATCTCAGGGTGTGGTTGATGTTTCAAGCTATAGAGGAGGTGTTAGCAAATAAGGAGTTGCGATCATGTCTTAAGGAAGTCCAAGGAGAACAAGTAAGGTGCATAGTAAAATGGAGTGCGATGGTTTTGTTCAACATGCTCATGGATTGAGTGATGAAATCAACAGAGTCACCAGAGGTTGCACAATCATAGGTGACAGCAGGTGCAGGAAACACTTCACCAGAGGTTGCAACAGAGTCACTGGAGGTTGCATCATTGCCCACCAATCAGACTCTCTTATGAAGGGGACGACGTCGTTGAAGCAAGTAAAAGCAGACACAAGGGAAGGTACAGTGAGGTTGGAGAGGACTCCTATTTCAAATTCGGGGAAAGGGGATTTTAGTCATAGTCGCCCCAAAGGGAGCCGCAATAAGAAGGATAAGCAGTCACCAACTTTACTTGAGCAAGTTACCGACGATGAGGAGGTTACTACTAGAGTGAAGAGAGTCAGGTTGGAGGGCAAACAATTCAGTTTGCATCCTAGGGGCTCAAAGGAACTAATGTTTAGGTGCTTAAAGCTTGAGATGAAACAAACTCATCTTAAGTTGATATGAAGTTGTTTTGCTTTGGGGGTTTGTCTGGTAGGGGTTATGTTTTGTCGTTTGATTTTGCTTGGGTGAATTTGGCGGGGGTTGGGTGTTGCTTTAGGGTTCGCATGTTAAGTACATGTTTTTACAATTATTCTTTAATAGTTTTTTTCTTTAAAAAAATAATAGTGATAAGTTATTGATAACTACTTATTTGTATATATCAACTTTTTCAGTTTCATATACAAATAGGCAATGTATTTACTATTTAGTATTAAATAAAAATAATTATAATATTAATTATCAATTATAAGTTGAGAAATTTTTCGATGTACCAAAAAAAATATAAATTGAGAAAAAAATTAAAATTAAACTATGTAGTATTTTTTATATAATAGAAAATATTAAGAATTAATATCAAAACAGTATTTATTAATAAATATTTTAGATAAAAGAGTTTTAAAATTAAAAAAGGAAAATGATACATGTTAAGGAACCCATGGACAAGAAAGTTGAGACCTGAATTGTTCCACTTTCAACTTTTTTCACTCATCAGACATCACCCTAGGACTGTCAAGCAAGCGGTTTCGGGTCGCCAACATATATTTTTTCAAGTGAAAAACACCACTTATTTAGGACTGCCACTGTCCGTTCACTAACTACGGGCTGATCGGGTTCAGTTTTTCCGGGTGGCAGTTTTGTTGGGTGTGTTCACATGGATTGTGGATCTAGAAAATAATCAAAAAAGAAAAGAAAAAGAAGATGAAAGAAACATACCAAAAATCCAATTATCCATTAACAAAATGCTTACAAAGAGTAAAAATTAAAAAAAAAATCTTACAAAGAAGCTAAAGAACAGACCTACAAAAACCATCTTCTTGCTGCAAACGCCAGATCCAACAACTATCACTAGAACCTTGCATACGTCAGATCCAAACTCTAGAGGCGAATAATCTGGCAGAGCAAAGGGGTTCACCAAAACTTTGACGGCGCAACGTAAAAGATGGAGGAGTACAAAACCAGAGATGATCTTAAATACATAGATCCCAGAACCGCCCCCCATGACGAGATCCCCTCCTCCGTGACAAGATCACCTCATTTTCCAATGTGCAATTTCAACTCCTTAGGTAAGATAAAGGAGTAAAATTTTGAGGAGATATGGATGAGTAGATGAAGCTTCAACACTTAGATCTACGACAGGGAGAGAAAGGGCGAGGATGGCGTTGATGGTGGTGGTGTTGACGATGTAGACAAAAGAAGAGAAGGGTACATAAGGGATCTTCGTGTGGAGGTTGTTGAGTAGAAAAGAGATGAGATGGGGTGGTGGGAGAAGAGAAAGAGAGGGTGTAGCGACTTGTTCATAGTCGGATGAGGGTTTCGCTAGTGAGAGAAGAGTAAGAGAAGAGTGTGGTTGTTATGTCATGTGTTGGTGAGAATAAGTGAGTGAGATAGGTTTAAAATGCTAGGGTTTTGCTGGTGAGTAAGTTGAAGGGTTTTTTGTTTGTTCAAATAGGCGGTTTTTTCTCAAGGCTACGTGGATGGACTAGGCCTTCATAGGGTTTTTTTATATAATTATATCGGTCGGGCTTGAGCCCGGACTGAAACCGACCACTCCAAACCTTATTAAACCTTCTTATTCATCCAAAAACCACTCGTTCCGACCCAACCCGGTTAGCTCTGCTTCGGGCCGAGATGGTTCGCTATGGACACCCCTACTTCACCCAATCATGTGATCCTAGTGAGTGGTTGAAATTTCTGTTTGTAACTTTCATTCTGTAATAACTAGCAAAGCTCATTAAAAAATGTCGCTATGAAGTATTTATTATTAACAACAACGTATGTGTGTATTATTTGAAAAATAAAATCTTTAAATATAGTTTTTATCTAAGTAAAAATTACTTGAAAAACATAAAAGAGGAAAATATATATAGTTTTAGTATTGACCAAGGTATTCCGAAAGTCAGTCGTCGTGAAACTAATTTCGCGCCACACAAGCAATGCACTAAGTGGTAATGCGTTGTCCAAAGAATTTTTTCCAATTCAAAAGAACTAAGATTCAAACACCAACTACTTATTTAAGGGAAGTGTTGAACACTACCTTATTTTACATATTTGAGTTTGAAGATGGATATATATGGTAATTGTCCTATTCGGTAGTTCACTTTGAACACCGTCAGGTCTCCGACAACGGTGTTTAGACTAGGAAAGTCATTGTTGGATAACGCAGTACTGGTGCAACAATAGGCATATATTTTTTATTCATACAATAGGCATATATTTGGAGCAATTAACATGAAAGCATGACGTCACAACTTGCAAGTGGGTCATCGTCGGGGTTCTTCCCATCTCCACCACCATAATTACCTCATTGCAAGTGGGTCATGATTCAGAAGGATATGGAGCAATTAACATGAAGATAGATAATTTAAACTTTGGACGTCTTACTTTCAAAACTTTGATTATGACACTATTGCGTATGGAAAATCTATTAGACTTTGGAGGTCTCACTCCTTCTATCCTCATTTAATTTGGTCTCACTTCTTCTATCTTAATTTATAAGTTACTTTCTAAAAGTATAACTTCTTAAAATATAAATTATTTTATAATATTAATAAAGCATTTAATATTTTTTTTAAAGCTACCCTTATTTTTAATATGAAAGAGGTGGTGTGATTTTAAAAAGTTTTTAATTTGAAATGAGAAATTCATTGGTAATCCATGAAAATAAATAATTTTTTTTACAAATTTGTTACTAGTAACTACTGTTCGCAATTTTAAAAAATTAGGAAAAAGTGAATTATATAAACGGAGATGGATGGAGTAACATATATTTGCTCAAATTATTAGAGTAGCCCATACAAGATCAAGAATGTAAATACATAATATAGCATGTCTCCAAAGAATAACGCAAGTGGTACGAGTTGATGGACATATGGGTTGGGAAGAGAAAGGTACAAGGATCAAATCCCTAGAGGAGAAATTTGACCGACAAAAAAACATATATAATATAGCATGTCTTGTATCACAAATAATAGAGAATTATAAATAAATAAATAGGGTGTGTATCTTCTTCTTGTTAATGATGAAGAATGAGATACTTAAATAGGGTGTTTGAATTTTCGTTAAATTTAATATTGATCCATGTTTGGCTCAATGTGGCAAATGACTATTAATGTAAGAATATGAATGTGAAGATAGAAGATATTCGAAAGAGAAACCTAACAAAAAGAATAATTTTTAAGTTTTTTATTTTTATACGAGAGGTTGAGGTAGTCTTTAATTTTTATTTTGTTACCCAATATATTGTCACTGTCAGCAACTATGAGACTGTTCCCTCAAGACTCTGAGATCACATTAAGTAGGTAATCTTTGGAGTTCCTTAGCTGCTGAGGGTTGGCGTGGTTTCTTCTGTTCTTTTTTGGGTGTGTTTATTTTAGGTTGTTTTGCTTTGGTTTTGTTTTCCTTGTAGGCTCTTGTAGGCTTTTCTTGGCTTTTTCGCTCTTCTTGTCTTGGCTTTCCTTAGCTAGGTTTTTTTGGCTGGTTTAGGTGTTTTTTTTTTTGTCTTATTGTTAATTACCACCGTCGGTTGGTTTGTAATCTCTGCTTGAGAGTTTTTCTCTCAAGCCTTTTGCTAATATATATATATATATATATATATCTTTTACTTTCAAAAAAAAATAGGTAATCTTTAATCTTGATTCAATATAAAGTAGAAAGAATAAATGTTATTTTTTGTATATAATAAAAACTTACTCTATATATAATGGGATTTGTTTAAAATATATTATATTCAAATATATTAATATACTTTATATGAATTTATTTATTATTATTTTTTATATAGGGGAAAGATTAAATAAAACAAGTATAAAATAAAAATGGGTTTAAATATGTTCCAGATCCGTGACTTATCGGGTCGCATCTAAATAATAAGTCCTTAATTTTTTTTATACATTTTGGTTCTTAAAAAAATTAATATGAATAATTCTAAATCATTGTTTCGTGGTTGGTAGAGAGAATTAAAGTGAAGCCTATTCACCAATATGGTTTTTATTAGTACGAACAATTTCCTTCCGAAAGATGTGTGTTCGATTTCCGGGAGTGGAAAACACTAGATATAATGCACGGGTTTATTTACAACTTTTTTAACAATAAAAAATTATTATAGTTTAAACAAATAAATAAATATTAAAAAATTGACTATAAGATATAATAAAATAAAAATAATTGTGTTGAAACATTTTAATAAATAGTATTAGAGTTCTCTTTCTGTTTAAATAATTAATATTACTCAAATTTAGTAATTTTGATAATTAATAATTAGCATTGTAGAAATTTTAATAATTTAACAACTTATTCATTTAATAATATGAAAAATAATTAAGATAATATGAAATATTATTTTTTTGATTGATGGGAAACTTAATATGAAATATTATAAATCAATTAAAAGGTTTATAATAGCACACCTGTGTCTTTTGAAAAGAAGCCAATAATGACCTTCCTACTGCTATCACACAAAATATTATGTAATAAAAAGCTATAAAAAGTAATAACGTAAAATATTATGTAGTAAATTTAAATTTGTTCATGATCAATTATTTTCCTCTGTTATAATTCCCAATGCCATTTTCACTAATATATATAATATATCAAAAAAACATTTATAGAATTCTTTCAAATAATATACACGTTATAGTTAATAGTAATTAAATACGTCATAGCGAAATTTTAAAATTTAAAATATTTTTTATTTTTTATTAAAATATATTATTTTAGTATCAATTGGTTTTTTTAAAAGTATTATTAATTAATTTTAATTTACAATATATGTTTATCTATGTACAATCACTAGTTTAATTTTAATATTTTAAATTTATTTACTCAATTTATAATTTATAATTAATATTCTAACTATTCTAATTATTGTTAGTTCCAAAAAACAAACTTATTACTATTGTTATTTAGACAAAGTTCAAGTGAATTTTACTCTCATATCATACTCATGAATTGCACGAATTTTTATAACTTTTTGTAACTATATATGTTTTAAAATCACGTGTCAATTATTTGAATTAACATATGTTCTTGGTACATCATCATTATATATATATATATATATATATATATATGTGTGTATGTATGTATATGTGTGTATATATGTGTGCGCGTTTTTGTTTATCTATTTTAACAAAGATTAAGTGAGTTTTAACCATAACTTTTGGAGCTTTTCATGTTTTTGTTAGTGCATTTAATACAAAAATCAAGTCTGTATTACATATAAACTTGAGAAAAAATTCAAAAATAACTTTGTAAATGTAAAATTGACTTGAACTTCACATTAGTAACAATATTAATTAGTTACCAAAAACATTTTATATTAATTATTTATTTTACTTTTTTCAACTTTAGGTTGATAATTAATACTTAACTACTGTTTATTAGAGGTGTAATTGGACTGGATTTGTTCGGATTTAGGCAAATGCATCTAATACAAAAAAAAAAAATTATATATATATATATATATAGACAACGTAATGGGTTTGAGTGTTTGAGCTGAATGTAAATAACAATTCCCAATCCATTGGGTTAGTTCGGATTGATCCGTTTTCCAATTCCGAAATCTGATATCCGAACGGATGGTGGTCGGATGCAGTAAAAAAATCTGAACCGAACCGATGATCCAATCTAACCCACCATAATATGTTCGATTCGGATCGGTTTGATCGGATTCGCGGCTCGAACCGTACCCACTTACACCCTTACTTTTTATATTTTAATTTTTAGCTATATGCATAAGAAGTCTTACAATTAATATAAAAATAGCAATGGAAATGAAAAGAAATAAGTAATTAGTCTTCACTAATTTAAAACTAAAATAAACTTCTTGACATGATATTTAACTTTAATACTTTTATTTTTTTTATAGGTAAATGTTAGTTGTTAATTGTTAGTAAATTAGTTCATGCGCAAGGATTTGAACCCTAACCCTTCACGCTGCAAATCCCTTCAATTTCCTCAACTCACCAAGTAAGCTACCCTTATATATAAAAAATAGTAATAAGTTTCATTTGTTATTCTTTTAAATTCCTCTCCTCAACTTATGATTAATTTTAACTTTAATAGATAAAAAATTGAAATTTTTTTACATATAATTTTTTTCGAAAGCAAAAGGGATTAATTATTTACAATTAGTTATAAATATAAAAATTTATTATTAAATATCTAATATTTTTATTAATGTTAAGGTGGTTACTTTCAATTATGATCATTAGTATCATTATTTTAAAATTGTTCTCAAATTGTAATTAATGATTAAAGTTTAAATAATATTAATATTTCAATTTAAATATGAAAAATTGAAAAGTTTAACCATTAATAATTAATATAATGAAGAATAATGTGAATGTAGCTTTTTTTAGTTTATTTTTTACATCAAAAAGATAAATTGCATCATCCAGAGATCGATCTCTAGACCTCTCCATCCCAACTCATGTCTCAAATCTCTTACCGCTTGAGTTATTTTTAAATTTACTATCCAATTGTTTAATACAAATAAAAAATTTAATTATTTAAAATTTAATGTATTTAATGCTAAAGTTTAAATCTCCATTAGATATACATTGATATTAATATTGATGAGGGCTGCAATTGCATTTAATCGCGCATGAATAGGCATGCCATCATGATATGCTCACTTTTGAGTGTTTGACCATTCTAGAACAGTAGAACGGCTTCCCCTCGTCCAATAGGCATGTCTACAGAATTTTCTATTTTCAAAATTCATTGAACAGAGAGGATGTCATTTTACATAGAAATTAAATTTTTTTGGTACATCAGAAAAATAAGTTACACATCTTTTAAGAATTGACCTACGCATCTTCCTCTTTCCAACCTATATATCTTATAGTTCTTACTATTTAAACTATCATTCGGGGACATAAGTACTCAATTTGACTATAATTGAGAAGATAATTTAATTTCACTGAATTTGATATGTAGATAATATCTTATTTATTTTTATTTAAAATATTGATTTATTTAGATTAATTTCAGTTGCCTTAACAAAAAAAAAATTGATTATCAAACCGGGGGTTAAAAGAGAAAAGTTATCAAACTCAAGGGGAGTTGAGTTGCTCATCATGAAATATTTTATCTGTTTTTCATTTTAGAAAGTTGTCATTATCAAAAGGGATATTGTAAGGTTCAAATGAATAGTTCATAAAATCTCGAGTCCTAAGTTTTGAGTAATAACATTCTTAAATGATTGAGCCTTCAGAACCCATATCTACTCAAAGAATTTTCATATTTCAACTTTTCTGGGAAGTTAGATGGTCATAATCGTCGGCGTCCAAGAAATTAGTAAAGAGACTTCATCATCTTGGAAGGCCAACATGGTCCGAAGGCTGCATGGTCTGAATCTCTTAGTGTCTGCATCTTAGCGTTCAACATGCTACTTAAAAAGGGAACGTGACACTTAGTTAAAGAAACAAAATAGATCTGTTGGAGTAACTAAGTCAAAGTTCCAGGAAAGGAAAAATATCACGAGCGGAGCAAAGTAATAAGAAGAAAAAGGTGAAAGCACAGAGCTATCATATCAGATCAAATCGGACAGCCACCTATAAGCCCTAGACTCTCCTTCAGAAGATAGAAAATCCACTGCTCGAGAAATCTCACCCCGACATTCTGATCATTTTTTCGAAAGATCTTCTCATAAGCAAGTACAACAACGGGCAAATGTATTTAATGCTAGACAAGTGACAATTGTACTCTACAAAGGTATCGACGATCAATCTTTGAGAGTCATCAACAATTCATCGACATTCACATGAAGCAGTTAAAAGGAAAACTACACAACAGGAAGTCAAGAACTTCAACTATCATCTATGCTTTCAAGCCAACAACGAAAAACAAGTTCTTCACACCAAATCAGAGCATCTAAGCGTCATATCTTATCTGAAATACTCTTGAGCCCATTAGCGTCAAAACCATACATTTGTAAAAGAGTAACCTGAGTTTACAAACTCTCTACATCACTCTTTAGCAAGAGAATCAAAGTAGAACATAAATCTTGTTGGATTTCGGAGAAGTCCTATAGAATACTATGAGATGTAATGAAATAACACAAGAAATGAGGGTTTGAATTGTGTTGTTATAAAACTTGATTTTTCAAAATAATTATTAGTTTCAAAACCTTTTCAAAATCGTTCAGTGTAGCGGATAAATAATAAAGGTAAGAAAACGACTGAGACACAATATTTTTATACTCCCCTTAAACGACAGAGCTACATCCAGTCCTTGGCTATCACCAAGATTTCACTAATTACCAAGTATCAAGGAATTCTTCTTTACAAGTATTCTACATGACTTCTCCTTTACAAGTATTCTCAAGGACTTCTCCTACTCCAAGTTTTACAAGGACTTCTCCTAAAAGCATTTTCAAAATCATTTTCTTCTACAAGGTTCTCTTCTTACAAGAGTGACAGTAGAAAGGTTCTAAGCTCAAGAACTACAAAGTTTTGGATTTGAGTTTGATTCTAAGGTATACTTTTAGTTCTAGATTTGGAGAAAATAAGATGAAGAGGTTTGACTCTTAGGATTTGATCACTCTTATGAGCAGACGAAGTGGATGATGATATTTTTCTTAGTCTTGAAGAAGATTTCAAGGTCATATATTCAGCTTGTGTGTTCGTTAATCTTAGGTTAAAAATCTTCGAGTCTTCCTTTTATACTTCAAGTGCTTCTATTAGTGGTGATAGCCGTTGGAGCGTGTAGATCACAACAAGCTCTAGTTGCTGTATCAAAATGTCCTTTTGTCACATGCATTAAATGCATGCTACTTGTTTGGTGGATACTCTTTGCCGAAAAAGATGTAGCTTGTCAGCTAGTTGGTGGAACTTGAACTTCGTTACCTTCTTTGATGAGAATATTTTGCAACTTGATGTGACAAATTTTCACCTCTTTCTTCGGTCAACCTGCTTTGTAGAGAGTCACGTGATTTTTCTTCTTGACTTCTTCACCAAGCTTGTCAGAGATATTTTCTAAATCAAAGATCACGCCCATTCTCTAGACAATGTTCTTCGCTTGTTAGTTGGAGCTAGACGATATAAGTGACCAAACAGTAGAGTCTTCACTTTTGTTGAACTGTCTTGTTATAACACCCCGATTTCGGTGGCGTCACTTTAGTAACCAAAAAGAAAACAAAGCGGAAAAACGTGAATATTTTTTTTTTCGATATTGTTTTAAGTAAATAAAAGGCTTGTCGAAATAAAGCCTCATCAACGAAAGATAAACATGACTAATGTACAGATATATTTACAGCCCCCGCTGTAAGTAGCATGTCACGTCACGAGTAACCTCCAGTGACGGGAAGGTAGTGCCCGTGGGCAAATATGTACAAACCAAAATGAAAGGTCAAGTATTCAGAATACAGTCCTCCCAACAAAAGTAGGTCAGCCCAAAAACAGCCCGAAGACCTCCTAGTCCGACCAACTCTCTGTGATTCCCGTAAAGAGAACCACACAAAAAGCTAAAGGTCGGGGACCTACCCTGCCCCAAAATGAGAAACTGAAGACCAGAGCCACAACGCTACTCCTACCCTAATCCTGACTAGAGGAGCACACCACAGCACTCCCAACTACGCATCATCAAGGTCGTCGTCTGAATCTGAATCCAAAACGACTAGGTCTATGACTGCATCTGTCTCCACAGCTGGTCCTGCGAGTCCTGAACCCGATCCCAAATCAACAGCAGCCGCAACAGTGGGTGAGCTAGAGTCTGATGAAGTCCCTCCCACAGGCACCTCCTCCGAGGGGTCCTCGTCGTCCAAAGGCGACGATGGTGGTGGTACTACAACTCCAGGTCCACAGTGCACACCCGGCGGTAGGTTGAAGCTGACGGTGTAGCGTCTCAAAACTCCGTGCGTCAGGTTTCCCATCCTGTCGACGCGATCCTCCATTATTCGCCCTGAATAGATAGCTCGGTGGCCGGCGGGGTCGACCACCCATGAGCCCGGGGTGTCCTGATCCAGCATCTCGAACCTAGTCCCCCTCGAAGGGACGACCATCTTGAACCAATCCGCCATAGACATCTGACAAAAAGGGCATACATAGCCCCCCAAACACAGGTAGCACGCGCGAGGGTCAACTCAATGAATTACATAATAGTACATCCAATAGGTAAAGTTTAGCAGTAGCTACATAGGCTTAGATATGAATGACAACATTATAAATTTTATACCTTACCAAATGAAAATAAATAACGTTTGCTGACAATCAACATATCTCAAACAAGATTAACAAGTATCAAACACACGCGACAACTAAGTCAGTATGTATGGTGCATGAATGCAATGACGAGGAACAAGATGCAATCCGGAAGGATGGGCACCATCGAGTCAGCCCTAACACAGGCCAAGGTGGGACCATTTCTGCTCGTGTGTCTCTTATACCAAACAAAATGTAGTCAGATCAGCAGTGAACCCGCAGGTCTGCCATTTCCGTCTGTTACTAAGAATCACCGCAGTGTTCTTATGTGGAAATCCGGGTCTTATGATCATTTTCGGAATCCACCGAGGTCCGGCATCCCACCGTGTATTAACCTCAAAATGTGTGCATGAATGCAGAGTGATTAGCCAAACAACGTCTCCGACCTCACTCGTCACGTCGTCACGTGTTCTAGCTAACTTATTGTCTCTAAAAAGAATACCCTAAGGTAAATGTCGATTCTGCGACAAAAGACAATTAATTATAAAAAGTATCTCATGATGATTTCTCGAATCATCCGACTCATCTCCATCCGATGGTCAAAAACGGCTCAGCGAGCAAAGAGTACCAATATACTTGGAAACTATTCGTTTCCCGGCTTATCTTTTAGATAATCAAACAACAAAACTACTCATCGAGCAAAAGAGTATTAACATACTCAGAAACTTATCTGTTTCCCCAAAACTTGGACTCGGCGACAATTCTCATTTTCCAAAACTAATATTCAAGTCCTAAGCTCTTATTTGACATTGTGATCATTATTTAAAGGTTCAGAGGTTGTTTAGTGTCTTATGAATTTTCCTTGTGAAATAGTTTCCATTTAGTTTTGTCTCTAACCTTATGAGTTTAAAAGATCCCATAATCCCAAGTAATTCCCAGAGAAGGTCTCGATCCATCAAAACAATAACAAGGGCCCGAACCTCTGTTCGTCCCGTCAAACTTTCCCAAAATCTCATGATGAGTGTGGCATAACTGCTCGTTATCCTCACTCTGACGTACAACAGATATATGTGTATTTGCATAATCAAAGTAACACGATCCAACAGTCATGGCACATATATCAACACATCCTAGATTAACCATTTAGCACATAGCATGTGAATCAATATCAACACATCATAGATTAACCATTTAGCACATAGCATGTGAATCAATCTCAAAAACAATTCAAGCGATAAATGATTATCAATTGTCAGCCGTAGCCTCAGAAAACATTTTTCCCAGTCAAACACAATCAAGTGCATGAACAATAAATCTAGTCGAATTCGTCGACACCTAAAGCATTATCTAGTATTCAGTGAGTAGCCCTCACCTGTAACTCTTCCAGCGTGTTCCTCAAGCTTTCCTTCACAACCTTCTTCTTCAGCTGCACAGAATTCCTCAAACGAACCTTAGAGAAAAATCACAGAATTCAATCACAATGAGCTAGAAACTCAGCAAACAATAAGTACTAGGGTTGCACGAAGCATTATAAACTCCGAAGTACGATAATCTAACGCGTTAAGACAAGTTTTCGAAAAAAGAATTTTCCTCCCCCCTTGGAGGTGCTCTCGGCCACACACACTAATTGTGTGCACCGATTTTTCTTCGATCAAACTTGGTTCCTAGGCTATCATTAGTCGTAACTAAGGAGAATCAAAGCTCGGAAAAATTATCGGATCGAAAACTGTCGCAGGGGTATTTTGGTCAGTGTTTTTAGCTCGGAATTTCAAAATTGGAATTTCGAAAAACAAATTGGATGGGGACGTCACCAACGACGTTTATGACAACTAATCCTACTAGCTCTAAGCTAAGTCGAGAGTTTTCAGTCTAGAAGATGAAACTTTGGCTAAAAATGGGTTTTTCAAGCAGAATTGAAATTCGGCGGCATTTCGGCGACATTCGGCAAAATGTAATCCGCTAAACATGCTCTTGGGCATGCAGGGAATAAGTTTAGACAGAGAAATCGAGTTATTTGGACAGTTTTACAAAAAGCTCAAAACTTTGAGCACAGAAAGACATAGAGAAAAACGACAGAATTGACGATCAGAAGTGAGGGACAGCATCTATACCTCGATGTCTTCGAGTAGCAACGAACGGTGCAGCGATCGGGCAACAAACGGCGAAAATCTTTTTCCTCCTCCTCCTCCTTGGTGCTCGCAGGTTTGGGTTGCAAATGGTGAAGGGTTTTGAAAATTTTGATTTTTTTCAAGCTATTTATAGGTTATGGAAAATGCGGAAAAATGAAAATTTCGCGATTCCGATTTTTCCTGCGCATTCCTCTGTGAATTCTAAGATAGGTTCTGGCGACAGAATTCCAGAACTCAAAACAGGTTTCTTGGAATTAAGGCAAACGATCCAAAATCGGTGTGAATCGATTTATCCCGAAAAAACTACTTTTTGCAGTTGAAGTCGGATGAGAAAACTTCGTTCTGAAGAAAGATTCAAAACATCGACAGAAATAGGTGCACGCGTGTGGAATCTTCGTTTAAAGCTCCGAATAGAAAAAGTCTCCATCGTTGGTTGATTTTAGGGTTCTTGAACTATCAGGGATTTAGTTTCGACAAACTTCCGAGTATTGGAATTTGACATTCGTACATTCCAGGGTTTCGTATCGAAATGCTTGTCATGGAAAGATTAAGAGAAGTTCTAACATTTCTCTGAAGATTTTTGGAATTAGTTTCCATCGTGTCTTTAAGTGTAAATTAATCGTTTACGATCGCTCTCGTCCTAGATATAAGTGAGTACTACTTGCGCTATAGCTTACATCGACTTTAATACTATCCTTAGCCTTTCCCTTAACTTTCTCCTTTACAAATTAATTCCATTCGATAAACTTGTTCAGGTTTTCCTTCACGTTACATCGAAACTAATCGTGAATAGGAATTTTATTCAGTTTATTCTATGCTTAAAAACTTGGGTCTCACACTTGTAGATCTTACTTTCAGCTTTGACAAAACGATAGAGGGTTTAGATGATAAGTGATATTTCCTGAAAAACAAGCCATATGAAATTTTTAACTGTTACACTTATACCCTTGAAATTGTTATCATTCAAAATATGATAAACGATATGAATATGCATTTAAACTTAACATACTAGGAGGATTCCTGTAGAATACTTGTTGGGAGAAGTGCTGTAGAATACTAGGAGGAGACATGTAGAATACTTATTGGGAGGAGTCTTGTCAAATACTTGTTGGGAGAAGTCATATCAAATACTTGTTGGGAGAAGTCCTGTCGAATACTGGGAGAAGTCATATTTAATACTTAGTGAAAATCTTGGTGAAAGCCAATGACGTAGCCCGCCGATATTGGGTGAACAAGGATAAAAATCTCTTGTGTTGTTTTTTCTTACTGCCTTTTGTTATCGGTTAAAATCGTTTTAAAACAATTTGCCGCATAAAATATTTCGAAACGATTTGAGAACTTGTATTTTTATAAGCAAAACGTTTGAAAAGTTCATTTTCTTTAAGACACAATTCAAGTCTCCCTTTCTTGTGTCACTTCTATTTTTATCACTACCCTTATTCCATGAAGTCACTTTCTTTCCAATAAGATATTTTAATTCACTTCCAAGTCTATTGATAAGTTCTAAATTTACTTATTTTTCACTCTAAATTTAGGAACTTATTTGACTTGTGTGCTTAAATTTATATCATTTTAATCCCCAATTAGTTAGTCTCGTAAGTATTTTGGTTTATGTTAGGTTTTATGATAATTTCAATTCTAATCCCAACATTTTGATGCATGAAGTTTAAAGTTTTCCAATAAAAGTTGCAACCGCTAGATCGAGCTAAAATTTGGATATATAACTCATAAAACATGAACCTCTAATTTTAACGGTTGGATCCGTGAACAAACAAGCGTTGAGCAAGATTTTGCTAGCGCAGTGTGGATGGAAAACGGAGTAGCGCTTAGTACCAATAGTAGGGCCCGTGTAGTAGGGATAGAAAACGAAGTAGCGTGGCGCATACCGCAAGTAGAGCAGCCACAACACCTTTTTAAAAGAAAAAATAAGGCAGAACAAAGAGAGTTTTGAATTATTTCAATCCTTTTCAGGTTTTTGACTTCTGAGTTCTTTGAACCGAAACAAAGAAAACATGGAAGAAATATAGAAGCACTTGCGAGAAAGATTGGATGCTGAATTCAACGGCGAGTCATCGCGAAGTTTCAATTCTTCATTGCTCTTTTTCATATTTGTAAAGCTATCGATTTCCATGGATATCTAATCTTTCTTCTGTTGGGATTTGATGTAGTTTTATGATACTTATGTTTTCTATGTAATTGCAAAAGTATGTTTCTTGTTTATGATTTAGTGACTCTCTCTTGATCTTCATGTTATATCTTAGACTAATCTCCTATGATATTTTGCTTTATTAAACTTGTGAGCGAAAGCTACAAAGTTTTGAGTTCAAAATAGATTTAATCACCTAATAATCCTAATTTATATACATAGAGTTAGTTTTGTTAATCATTAAACGCTCAAACTTCGTGATAACTTTTTTTCTTAGTCATGTGAGAGAGACATCAATGTTTAAAATTAGAGATTTATTGATATCCACTCATGCAAGACACCGATGATGTAAGGTTGAACTAATGTAGATGAATCATTTGCTTAACATATTACGTGTTTGAATCACTAAAATACACAAAGTTCAAACAATGAAATTTAAGCCAAGAAAGTTCTCATACATGTTCTTTCTCCATTAACTTACTTGCTTTCTTTATATTTTCAAACAAACATCAATCTATTGTGCAATCATTATTAAAGTTTGAACAACATCCATAATCAAAACCTAGTAAGGTTCTTAAAGGCTTCATTCTCATCATCACTAAAACATTCCATTAGGAATAAAGGCAATTTTATCCTTTCAAGGATATTTCTTGAAGGTTTGTTTCGAACCTTCAATTTTTATAGAGATTAAATTTTTTCACCAAGTTGTGCCATATCTCAGTATTGTTTGTTTACTAGTATGTGAACCAGTGCTTTGCACGGAAATGTAGCATTAACAATTTTGTAGGGCAAAAGTTTCACCCACAGAACAGACAGTATGTTCCATAAATAACTCATAGAGGTACTGACTTCAGAATATATTGAATGAAACTTAAGCTCTGCCTATTGTTCAAACCGTTTCAAATGCCTTCAAGCGTGCATGTCTCAGAGTGAATTAATACATCAACAAAACCAATTTTTTCACTTGTAAAGAAAAATGTCAGCATATCGCCTTTCATCAATTCATGTGTGGTGCAGAAAGCTCTCCAACCTTTTCCAAACCTGGCATATTGATGAGCAATATTTTACCCATTTTATATAACCTTAATTTGTCATTATTAATGATTATTCGTAATTAATTGACCTTGCTTGACAGAGATTTCTATTATTTGGTCTAATTACGTTTATTCTTATTTTCAGGTTTTATTTGACATCAAGGGCATTTTGGGGAATTGCGGAATGAAGATTTGATTGTGCTGGAGTGAAGATTGTATTTTAGGAAATATTAGGATTTAATTTCGGAATAAATTAAGTTTGATATCTTTCAGATGCAAACTTATTTAGGTTGTTATTTTAAAACTCTATCTTTAGGATTTGTTAGGATTTGATTTTGATTAGGATTTGTGATCTCAGCTCCTATTTAAGGGTTTGTGCTGAGAGAAACAAGAACCTTTACCTTCTACATTATTATTTTATGCAATTTCGAATTTCAGTAATTATTAGAGTTCTGCTAGGGTTTATGCTTTTAATCCCTATTCTCTTCTCCAATATAATTGTTGAATTCGCCCCATCCATGGAAGGCTAATTTCCTTCGAACGAATTCCTTTGCAAAGTATATCGCGCTCTTGAGGTATAGTGCTTAATAGACTTCGCATGATTAGTTTTCTTCATCTCTACTTCTGGCTTAGGTTTGCTTAATTTCTTAGGTTCACGAATTAGAAGATGATGTATGTTCGCTTAGTTCATATTAGGGCGTAAAGGATTCTTAATCGCTTAGTTTAGGAATCTGTGAATTATTTATCGCTTAGTTAATTAATTCTCACGAACTAGGAAACTAATAACAAGAATTGATCTTTAGATACCCGTGATTGAGCAGCGATATACTGAACAAAGGGATTCGTCCGTCTTTACTTATCATATTAATCTTTGTTTACTTTCTGCTAATCTTTTGAACTGAATCACACCCCCCCCCCCCCAAGTGTGTGTGCGTTTAGGGTTCTTAATATTGAATCTGTGCCGAACGATAATCCTTGGGAAACGACCTAGGAGTCACTTCCTAGTTACTACAGTTTTGTAAATTAACTATTTGTATCGGGTACGGCCTCAATCAAATTTGGCGCCGTTGCCGGGGATTATCGTCCTTGCCAAAGGTTCAATAGAGTTAGTATTAGCATTAGTAGTATTAGTATTATTAGTAGTAGTATTAACAAGTTCGATCTCTGACGCAGGTACTGGATTTGTTGCTGAAGGTAAGGAATAGTGATTTTTGAAGGATAATTAAGCTGTAACTTCAAACGGCCGTATCTTTTGCTCCAGAACTCGAAATTCAACATATTATATATGTTTTTGGGGTAGATCGATTCTTAAAAACGCAAAAAAAGGCCTTCCGCCAAAAGTTTTTTTTAGGGTTTTGAAAAAAAAAATTTACTTTCATTCTTATTCTACTTGGGATACTTAGTGTTGCATGACTAGGGCAAATCCTGGGTTTGTGCATCCATTAATTTCTGAAATAGATAGAGAGTTTCATAGGTTAATTAGAGCACGTAGAGCTTTTGTAATTGATCCTCATTCAAGTGATTCTGATTCTGACCTTGATTTTGATTCTGATTTTGTTGCAGTTTTTGATAACATGGCTGAAGAAGGACCGCGAGAAAGAACATTAAGGGAGCTGGCTGCACCTGATTTCACCTACGAAAGCTTGTGTATCCAGTATCCTGAGGATGTACCATGTGTACTCAAAACTGGACTAATCCATTTATTGCCTAAGTTTGGTGGTCTTGCAGGTGAAGATCCTCATATGCATATCAAGGAGTTTCGTACTGTCATATCCACCATGAAGCCTCCTGAAGTTGACAAAGATCATATCTGTTTGAAGGCTTTTCCTCATTCTCTTCAGGGAATTGCAAAGACTTGGCTGTATATCCTGCCTCCTTCGTCCATTGCAAGCTGGGACGACCTGAAAAGAAAGTTTCTTGAGAAGTTCTTCCCTGCCTCTAGGACAACTTCAATCAGAAAAGACATCTCAAGAATCAGGCAGCTACATGGAGAGACTCTACATGAATACTGGGAAAGATTCAAGACACTATGTGTGAGCTGCCCCCATCACCAGATTTCCGAGCAGCTCCTAGTTCAGTATTTCTATGAGGGTTTGCTCAACATGGAAAGACATCTCATTGATGCTGCTTGTGGAGGTGCATTGAATGACATGACTCCTACTGAAGCCAGGCAGTTGTTTGAGAAGATGGCTGCTAATTCTCAGCAGTTTCACACAAGGAGTAATGATGCTGTTAAAACTGTTAATGAGATTGGGACAGATCCAAGGATGGACAAGCTTGAGAAGAGGATGGAAACCATTGCCAGCTTGGTTACTCAATTGGCCATGAACCAGAATAAACCTTCACAACAGGAAAAGGTTTGTGGCATTTGCACTAAAGACCATAATACTGATGTTTGTCCTTCTCTGCAGGAACCTACGGATGAGAATCCTGAAGCATATGCTGCCAACATTTTCAATAATCGACCTCAGCAAAATTATGATCTGTCATCTAACAGATATAACCCTGGCTGGAGAAATCATCCAAATCTTAGATGGTCTGATCAGTCACAACCTGCCCAAGCACCGTTTCAGAATAGAGCTAGACCATATGTTCCTCCTCCAATGCAACAACAGGCTAACAACCCTGCTGCACCGCAATCTAAAGAATCTTCATTGGAGGACATGTTGAAGCAGATGACAGCCCAAAACATACAGTTCCAACAAGACACCAGATCCTCTATTCAGAATCTGACCACCCAGATAGGACAGATGGCTACTTCAATAAACCAGCTACAGTCCCAGAATTCTGATAAGCTGCCCTCTCAGACGGTTGTGAATCCAAGAAATGTGAGTGCCATCACCTTACGGTCGGGGAAGCAAATTGATGCAAATCATGGACCAGAGCCAGAGCCTGAACCTGAAAAGGAGACAGAGACCACTGCCACAAGAACCTTCCAAGTACAACCACCTTCCATTCCTCTTCCATTCCCTCCGAAAGCTATGCCAAGCAAGAAGAAAGAAGAGGTAGATAAGGGAATCTTGGAGATATTCAAGAAAGTGGAGGTGAACATACCTCTACTTGATGCACTCAAGCAAATTCCAAGATATGCAAAGTTTCTGAAAGAATTATGCACTCAGAAAAGGAAGCTGAAAGGAAATGAAAGAGTTCGCATGGGGAGAAACGTTTCTGCAATCATAGGTAAAGCTGGTAAACCTGCTCCTGTTTCTGATGTTCCTGAAAAATGTGAGGATCCAGGTACGTTTTCTGTTCCTTGTGTCATAGGTGATACTAAATTTGAAAATGCCATGCTAGATCTAGGAGCTTCAATTAATGTGATGCCTATGTCTATTTTTAAATCACTTTCACTTGGACCTTTGAAACCTACGGGTGTTGTCATCCAATTAGCAAATAGGAGCACGGCACTGTAAGATCAAGTTTTGATCTAGTAGTACAACTCTATGTTTTGATGATTACAAGTTAACCTTTTGATATGAACAATTGTGGTACTCTAACGTGTTTTTCTGAGTGTGCTATTTACAGGCTCTGACCTCAACTCAATCTCACACAAATCAGAAGCACTGTGTATAAAGAGTGACCCAAGCAACGCTTTCGCATTCACCATGTTCAGTATGAACAGTGGAAAAGCTTCAGAAGTTCTGAAGCTATACAAACTCTGATGTGGACTCAGTCGCTAGAAGCTCTGAAGATCCAGAAGTTCTGATAACCAAGAAACACTGAAGGTTCAGAAGTTCTGATGGTGTAGAAGACTCTGAAGATCCAGAAGCTGAATAGTGGAAACTCTGAAGTCCAGAAGCAAGAAACTCTGAAGGCCATGTTCTTCCCTCTGAGTTCAGAATCAGAAGATACAATGGTCAGAGGATCTGTGCTTTCCCTCTGACTCTGATCAACCGGCTTCACAAGTTCCAATATGAAGTATTCCCCTGATCAGAAGTCTCCTAGGTTAAAAGGTCAAGTCGCTATCCAAGTACAAAAGCAAGTGTACCTTCCTGACGACCTACCTAACGTTCTCAGCCACAACAGAAGCTGGATTTTCCAGAACTGCCCTCCAACGGTAGCATTTCCCATGCAACGCTTAACCCTAATCCTTGGAGTATATATAGAGGCTGAAGATTGAAAGAAGCTGCGAAGAAACTGAGAAGAAGCAATACACACGCGCAAGATATTCAAAATATTCTAAGCTTTCTTTCATCTGAAATTCATTGTGTTTACTATTAGCTTTTTAGAAGCAAATCTCTTGTAAACATTTCTTTGATAAACAGTTTGTTTAGTTCCTTTAGGAGATCAAGGTTGATCGGATCCTAGAGAAGACTAAGAGAGTGAATCTTAGTGGTGATTCCTTTAGGAGATCAAGGTTGATCGGATCCTAGAGAAGACTAAGAGAGTGAATCTTAGTGTGAGCTAAGTTAGTGTATTGTTAGTCACTTGTAGGTTTCAAGTGCAGTTGTAACAATTATCTGATTAGTGGATTGCCTTCATTCTAAGAAGGAAGAAATCACCTTAACGGGTGGACTGGATTAGCTTGAGGGATTTATCAAGTGAACCAGGATAAAATACTTGTGTGCTTTTCTATCTCTTATCTTTAGCACTTAAGTTCTCGAAAGATTTGTCAAAATCTGTAAGGTGGAAGTTTTGTTCTGAAAACGTTATTCAAACCCCCCCTTTTCTACCGTTTTTCATACCTTCAATTGGTATCAGAGCCAGGTCCCGTGTTCGAATCCCACGGAAGGCATGCTGTGCAGCTAGTTTGGCTGGCAGGTGCTTGGGGGGGGATTGTTGGGTCCAGGTGGGCCAGCATCCTGCCTGCAGGTAGCATTCGAAACGGGGCGCTGTTTGCTACGCTATAAGAAATAACGTTTCGCCCTCACTAACACCAATTGGTTTTGGCGTAGTGGTAAGCGCGTGATCCTACAAGTGGTATCAGAGCGCAAGTTCTGATTACCACACCTAACAGTGTTCAGTGATCCGGGCCGGTGTGAAAAACAATGGCTGCCACCACCAGTGAAACTCAAAGAGATGGTTACAACGCAAAGCCTCCTATGTTCAATGGTCAAAGGTTCGAATATTGGAAAGATAGACTGGAAAGTTTCTTTCTGGGTTTCGATGCAGATCTCTGGGATATTATTGTGGATGGCTATGAGCGTCCAGTTGATGCAGATGGCAAGAAGATCCCAAGGTCAGAGATGACTGCAGATCAAAAGAAGCTGTACTCACAACATCACAAAGCAAGAGCAATTCTTCTAAGTGCTATTTCCTATGAGGAGTACCAGAAGATTACAGATCGTGAGTTTGCTAAAGGCATTTTTGATTCTCTGAAGATGTCTCATGAAGGAAACAAGAAAGTCAAAGAATCAAAGGCATTGTCTTTGATCCAAAAGTATGAATCCTTCATCATGGAGCCAAATGAGTCCATTGAAGAAATGTTCTCCAGATTTCAATTGCTTGTAGCTGGCATACGACCTCTCAACAAGAGCTACACAACAAAAGATCATGTCATAAGGGTCATCAGGTGTCTTCCTGAAAGTTGGATGCCTTTGGTGACTTCAATAGAGCTCACGAGAGACGTTGAGAATATGAGTTTAGAAGAACTCATCAGCATTTTGAAATGCCATGAGCTGAAGCGCTCAGAGATGCAAGATCTGAGGAAAAAGTCCATAGTCTTGAAATCCAAATCTGAAAAGGCTAAGGTTGAGAAGTCAAAGGCTCTTCAAGCTGAAGAAGAAGAATCTGAAGAAGCATCAGAAGATTCTGATGAAGATGAGCTGACTCTGATCTCCAAGAGACTCAACCGCATCTGGAAGCACAGGCAGAGCAAGTTCAAAGGCTCTGGAAAGGCAAAAGGAAAGTATGAGTCCTCAGGCCAGAAGAAGTCTTCAATCAAGGAAGTCACATGTTTTGAGTGCAAAGAATCTGGGCACTACAAAAGTGATTGTCCAAAGTTGAAGAAAGACAAGAAGCCAAATAAGCACTTCAAGACCAAGAAGAGTCTGATGGTGACATTCGATGAATCAGAGTCAGAGGATGTTGACTCTGATGGTGAAGTCCAAGGACTCATGGCCATTGTCAAAGACAAAGGATCAGAGTCAAAGGAAGTTGTTGACTCTGACTCAGAATCAGAAGGAGATCCTAACTCAAACGATGAAAATGAGATATCCTTGATAGCTCCACTGAAACACCAATCATGGTATCTGGACAGTGGATGCTCGCGTCACATGACGGGAGAAAAGCGTATGTTCCGAGAGCTGAAACTTAAGCCTGGAGGCGAAGTTGGCTTCGGAGGAAATGAAAAGGGTAAAATTGTTGGTACTGGTACTATTTGTGTAGATAGTAGTCCATGCATTGATAATGTTTTATTGGTAGACGGCTTAACACATAACTTATTGTCTATAAGTCAATTAGCTGACAAGGGTTATGATGTTATATTCAATCAAAAGTCCTGCCGGGCTGTAAGTCAGATCGATGGCTCTGTTCTGTTTAACAGCAAGAGGAAGAACAACATTTATAAGATCAGATTATCTGAGTTGGAGGCTCAGAATGTGAAGTGCCTTCTGTCTGTTAATGAAGAGCAGTGGGTATGGCATAGACGGTTAGGGCATGCCAGTATGAGAAAGATTTCTCAGCTGAGCAAGCTAAACCTTGTCAGGGGCTTACCCAATCTGAAGTTCGCTTCAGACGCTCTTTGTGAAGCATGTCAGAAAGGCAAATTCACAAAAGTCCCTTTCAAGGCAAAGAATGTTGTCTCAACCTCAAGGCCGTTGGAACTTCTGCATATCGACCTTTTTGGACCAGTGAAAACTGAGTCTATAGGTGGCAAGAGATATGGGATGGTTATCGTTGATGACTATAGCCGCTGGACATGGGTAAAGTTTCTAACCCGCAAGGATGAGTCTCATGCTGTGTTCTCTACCTTCATTGCTCAAGTGCAAAACGAGAAGGCTTGTAGGATTGTGCGTGTCAGAAGTGACCATGGTGGAGAGTTTGAGAATGACAAGTTTGAGAGTCTGTTTGATTCCTATGGAATTGCACATGATTTCTCTTGTCCCAGAACTCCTCAACAAAATGGTGTTGTTGAGAGGAAGAACAGAACTCTTCAGGAGATGGCTAGAACCATGCTCCAAGAAACTGGCATGGCTAAGCACTTTTGGGCAGAGGCAGTAAATACAGCATGTTACATTCAGAACAGAATCTCTGTGAGACCAATTCTGAATAAGACTCCTTATGAATTGTGGAAGAACATAAAACCCAACATTTCTTATTTTCATCCTTTTGGCTGTGTTTGTTATGTTCTCAATACTAAGGATAGATTGCATAAATTTGATGCTAAGTCTTCTAAGTGTCTATTACTTGGTTATTCTGATAGATCTAAAGGTTTTAGATTTTATAATACTGATGCTAAGACTATTGAAGAATCTATTCATGTTAGATTTGATGATAAGCTTGACTCTGACCAGTCAAAGCTAGTTGAAAAGTTTGCAGATTTAAGCATTAATGTTTCTGACAAAGGCAAAGCTCCAGAGGAAGCTGAGCCAGAGGAAGATGAACCAGAGGAAGAAGCTGGTCCCTCTAACTCACAAACTCTGAAGAAGAGCAGAATCACTGCAGCTCACCCTAAGGAATTGATTCTGGGCAACAAAGATGAACCAGTCAGAACCAGATCCGCCTTCAGACCCTCTGAAGAGACCTTGCTGAGTCTGAAAGGATTGGTGTCCTTAATTGAACCCAAGTCCATAGATGAAGCTCTTCAGGACAAGGATTGGATTCTGGCCATGGAAGAAGAATTGAATCAATTTTCCAAGAACGATGTTTGGAGCTTAGTGAAGAAGCCTGAGAATGTCCATGTTATTGGAACGAAATGGGTATTCAGAAACAAGCTAAATGAGAAAGGAGATGTAGTCAGAAACAAGGCAAGGCTAGTTGCTCAAGGCTACAGCCAGCAGGAAGGAATAGACTACACTGAAACATTTGCTCCGGTAGCAAGACTGGAGGCAATCAGACTGTTGATCTCCTTCTCAGTAAATCACAACATAGTTCTACATCAGATGGACGTAAAGAGTGCCTTCCTAAATGGTTATATCTCAGAGGAAGTCTATGTTCATCAACCCCCAGGTTTTGAAGATGAAAAGAAACCAGACCATGTGTTCAAATTGAAGAAATCACTCTACGGTCTGAAGCAAGCTCCCAGAGCATGGTATGAGAGACTTAGCTCATTCCTTCTGGAGAATGAGTTTGTAAGGGGTAAAGTAGATACAACTCTTTTTTGCAAGACTTATAAAGATGATATCTTAATTGTGCAAATTTATGTTGATGATATTATATTTGGTTCTGCTAATCAATCTCTATGCAAAGAATTTTCTGAGATGATGCAGGCTGAATTTGAGATGAGTATGATGGGAGAATTAAAGTACTTTCTGGGAATACAAGTTGATCAAACACCAGAAGGAACATATATCCATCAGAGCAAGTACACTAAAGAACTTCTGAAGAAGTTCAATATGCTGGAATCTACAGTGGCCAAGACTCCAATGCATCCTACATGCATTTTGGAGAAAGAAGATAAAAGTGGTAAAGTATGTCAGAAGCTCTATCGTGGAATGATAGGTTCTATACTTAACTGCATCTAGGCCAGACATATTATTTAGCGTTCACTTATGTGCTCGTTTCCAATCAGATCCAAGGGAAACCCACTTAACTGCTGTTAAGAGGATCCTAAGGTATCTGAAAGGCACCACTAACCTTGGCTTGATGTATAAGAAAACATCAGAGTATAAGCTTTCAGGTTATTGTGATGCTGATTATGCTGGAGATAGAACAGAGAGAAAAAGTACTTCCGGAAATTGTCAATTTCTGGGAGGCAATCTAGTCTCATGGGCAAGCAAAAGGCAATCAACCATTGCACTATCAACTGCAGAGGCAGAATATATCTCAGCAGCAATATGCAGCACTCAGATGCTCTGGATGAAACATCAGCTGGAGGATTATCAGATCCTTGAGAGCAATATCCCAATCTATTGTGATAACACTGCTGCAATCTCGTTGAGCAAGAATCCTATCTTGCATTCAAGGGCAAAGCACATTGAGGTAAAGTATCACTTCATTAGAGATTATGTGCAGAAGGGCGTACTTCTTCTGAAGTTTGTTGATACTGACCATCAATGGGCAGATATCTTTACAAAGCCCTTAGCTGAAGATAGATTTAATTTTATTCTGAAAAATCTAAACATGGACTTTTGTCCAGAGTGAAGATGGATCAGAACCTCTGACTATGATACTTCTTGATCAGAAGATGTCTAGTCCAGAAGGTAACTCAATCAGAGTGTGTGTGCCCACTGGTACTGACTCTGAAGCTGAGACAACAACACGTGTGTCAGAATTTCTGGTGCATAATTCCTTGTGCCCGTGTGACAGTCTGTTATGATTGCGTGTAGATATGCTTATCTCCTGTGTGTGATTGTGTATTTTACTATCTATCTTTAATTTTCAACCGTTGATCTTAAAGTGCTTTTTGAATCAACAACGGTTATTTGATAAAACCCACTATACACACACGTTCTCGTTCACTTCCGGTTTTCACTCTCGCACTCTCTGCTTTTCAAAACCGCCTCTTTCTTGAATTCTCTCTCGATTTCTCTTCATCCTTCAAACTTCATCTTCTACCTCAAACCTTCAACCTCTTCAAAATGGTGAGACAAACCAGAAGATCTGCTGCAGATGCACCTCAGTTCCCTCACATGGTAGTCGGTTTGGCAACGGGTCAAAGGGGCTCTGAGAACCCGGCACAAGAACAAGTTCAAGTTCAAGAGCAGATTGTTCCTATTGCAGAACGGGGCTGTGCTGTTCACTGCGTATTTGCTCCTGAGGAACTCCAAGTCCTGGCAGAATGGAGATTCAACCTCGATAACTTGGCTGCAAATGGGTTTGATCTTCGTCCTGAAGTCCAAGCTCAAGGTTGGGGAAACTACTTCAATCGACTTCGAGGACCGGTATATGAGAAATTGGTAAAGGAATTCTGGAAGCACGCAGACTGCGATGACACTCAAGTGGTCTCTCACATTCTTGGCAGGAAGATCATTATCACTGAGAAGTCATTCGTGAATCTGCTAGGAGCAGAAACTGCTTATGGGTATCGGTTCCAACTGACGGAATCGAAGCTGAAACCCAGCACCAAGGACATAGTCAATCAGGCTCTGTATACCACCTTCAAACCGGGCAAGACAAGCTACAAGGTGATGGACCTTCACCCCAAACTCAGGATCTGGCACAAGATCCTGCTCAACTGCATCAATCAGAGACCGAAGGGCAGTTCCCCAGATTACATCAACTTCAACCAGAAGGCGATGCTGTTCTTCATTCAAGACAAGGAGAAGATCTGCCTTCCCTACTTCCTGTTCTCCTACTTGAAGGAATGCATCCGAAAGTCCCGCACCACCGCCTCCATCAAGTCTGCAATCAAATATATCCCTTTTGGGAGGCTGCTCTCAGACTTTCTCATTGAAAGCAACTTGGTGCAAGACTTGATCAATGCTGGTTGCACAGAGGATCTGAGCACAATTGTCAGTGATGTCTTCACTGCAAACTCCTTGAAGAAGATGGGCTTAATTCAGAAGAAGATTGCTCCTGCTCGTGAAGACACATCCTCTGAGATCAGAAGCAGAAGGATGCCTCTGAATGACTACCCTCTGTGGACACAAGCAGACCATCCTGAAGCCATCAGATGCTATGTTGAAGACCTCAGGGCTCAAGGTTTCGAAATTGACCTTGATGATTTCGTCAGCAGACTACCGCCAGCTCCAGAGTTTCCTTCTCCTCCAAAGAAGAAAGCTCAGAGGAAGATGGTTCTGGAAGAATCCTCTGAAGAATCTGATGTCCCTCTGGTCAAGACGACAAAGAGAAAGCCTGATGATGGTGATGATGATGATAGTGAGGATGGTCCTCCCCAGAAGAAGAAGAAGAAAGTCAGAATCGTGGTGAAGCCTACTCGGGTGGAACCAGCTGCTGCAGTGGTCAGAAGGACTGAACCTCCTGCCAGAGTGACTCGATCATCAGCACATTCAAGTAAGCCTGCACTTGCTTCTGATGATGATTTGAATTTATTTGATGCACTTCCTATTTCTGCCTTGCTCCAACACTCCTCAAATCCCCTCACTCCTATTCCTGAATCCCAGCCAGCCGCACAAACCACCTCTCCACCACATTCCCCAAGATCCTCCTTCTTTCAACCTTCTCCTACTGAAGCACCACTCTAGAATTTGCTTCAGAGTCAACCCTCTAGGTCAGAAGAACCAACATCTCTCCTTACCATTCCATACGACCCATTATCTTCTGAACCAATCGTCCAAGACCAACCTGAGCCCAACCAAACAGAACCACAACCCAGAACGTCTGATCACTCTGCTCCCAGAGCATCAGAACGTCCTGCTGTCAGAACCACGGATACAGACTCTTCAACCGCCTTCACACCTGTATCCTTCCCAATCAATGTTATTGACTCTCCTCCCTCCAATACCTCTGAATCAATTAGAAAATTCATGGAGGTTAGAAAAGAAAAGGTATCTGCCTTGGAAGAATATTACCTTACCTGTCCAAGCCCTAGGAGATATCCTGGCCCTAGACCTGAACGTCTAGTTGACCCAGATGAACCTATCTTGGCCAATCCTATCCAAGAGGCAGACCCCTTAGTTCAACAAGCTCACCCTGTCCCTGATCAACATGAGCCTATTCAACCAGACCCTGAACCTGAACAATCAGTGTCTAACCAATCCTCGGTTAGATCACCTCACCCTCTGGTTGAAACTTCAGACCCTCACCTTGGAACCTCTGAACCCAATGCTCCCATGATTAACATTGGTTCTCCACAAGGTGCCTCTGAAGCCCATAGCAGCAATCACCCAGCCTCTCCTGAACCCAACCTCTCCATAATTCCCTATACTCACCTTCAACCCACATCTCTCTCTGAGTGCATCAATATTTTCTATCATGAAGCCTCTTTGAGGCTCCGCAATGTGCACGGTCAGACTGATCTTAGTGAGAATGCTGAAAATGTGGCTGATGAGTGGAACAATCTGAGCACTTGGCTAGTGGCTCAAGTTCCGATTATGATGCAGCTCCTGCATGCAGAGGGCAGTCAGAGCATTGAGGCTGCAAAGCAAAGGTTTGCTAGAAGGGTGGCTCTTCATGAACTAGAACAGAGAAATAAGCTTCTTGAAGCTATTGAAGAAGCCAAGAGAAAGAAAGAACAAGCAGAAGAAGCTGCACGTCAAGCAGCAGCTCAGGCTGAACAAGCCTGACTTGAGGCAGAGCGTCTTGAAGCTGAGGCTGAGGCAGAGCGACTTGCACCAGTTATATTTACTCCTGCTGCTTCTGCTTCCATTCCAGATCCTCAAGCTGCTCAGAATGTTCCTTCCAGCTCTACTCAGACAAGCTCATCCAGACTCGACATCATGGAATAACGTCTTGATACTCATGAATCCATGCTGATTGAGATGAAGCAAATGATGATGGAACTTCTGCGACGCACTGACAAACCTTAGTTTAGGATCTCTTCTTTTTCTTTCTTTTTATTTAACGTTATTTTATTCAAACTCTGGTTCTTTTTATTTACTTATTCTATTCTATTCGTTTGTGATTATATATGCATATCCTTATATATATTTGTGTCACATATGTTTGCGAAAATCTCGTTTTATTCATAATTGTTTTGTGTTTACATCATATTTCTTTACATCATATAAATCTAGAATGGAGGATCTCTCCTCATTCTTCTGCACTCCTGGCGCTGCTCTGACCTATCCTTCTCCAGACGCTCCAGTACATGCTGGATGTTGTTGAGTCTGACCTTTAGCTCATCCTTCTCCAGAATCTCTTCTGAAGTCCTGAGCTTATCTTCCAAACTCTCTTTCTCTTCCAGCAGCTTGAGTTCAAGCCGGCTGAGTTCTTGCACCTCCTCCACGAAGGCAAGAAATTCCTTCAGGTCTCTCTCCAACTCTGGACGCAGGTCCTCTTCCAGCAGTGTCCGTGTTAGCTCCGCGACGGTCGTTGTACCCTCTGGATGCCTAATGTTCAGGAACAAGTCCTCTTCAAAGGCCTTCTTCCTCAGCTCTTCTAGTGCTACGTTGTATGATGCCATTTTTTCTGAAACTTATTCGAGGTGTGAAGCTTACCTTTCTCTCCAACGCTTTTTATAGGCTTCACTTTCTCTCTGAAAGTTAATGCTCTTACAGTTTCTCGAGGTTAAGTTCTTGGTAACTGACCCTTCTATTTACTCACTTGACCGGTGGTAAACGTTCATCCTTTGCATTAACTCTTCTATTTATTGTCGCCTAACTCTGATTCTTACATCGTTTTCATTTTCTTTTAAACTTAGACCTTCTCTAAGGGGGAGTACCTTGTACTTCAAGCTAAGTTTTTCACACCCCAAGCTTTTTGCTTATGACAAAAAGGGGGAGTAAACCCAGTTTTTGATGTGTAA
The DNA here is from genome assembly GCF_012489685.1 of Lotus japonicus. Classification (NCBI taxonomy): domain Eukaryota; kingdom Viridiplantae; phylum Streptophyta; class Magnoliopsida; order Fabales; family Fabaceae; genus Lotus; species Lotus japonicus. The sequence goes on along the minus strand of NC_080043.1, from coordinate 27,927,333 downwards.
GATGTGTTAGTGTGATTTATTTTTCTTTTGGAGAATTTAAGAGTTCCACCTTCATGACCATAGATGTGTCACTGGGCAAATACAAGGAATACATTTCACTTCTTCTGAAGTGATTCTAAGTTGACTCTGATACCCAAGACTCTGATACCTTGTCCATGACTCTGATCACTTATGCGCTCTGATTATTCGTTTTTCATCTATGTCATAAGCTTTTCACTCTGAACTCTTATATTTTTTAGCTCAGAATCTAGACTTTACTAACGTTTTCATCAAGTATTAGATTCAGGGGGAGCTAAGCTCAGAATCAAGCAGTGACTTGAATTCAGAACGAGCAAGATAAACTATTCACATCAGGATAAGTCTTATTCTATATCTCTAAACTCTGAGTGAATTCAGTTTAATGTTTAAGAATTGTTCATCAAAAATCTTAGTTTTGTCATCATCAAAAAGGGGGAGATTGTAAGATCAAGTTTTGATCTAGTAGTACAACTCTATGTTTTGATGATTACAAGTTAACCTTTTGATATGAACAATTGTGGTACTCTAACGTGTTTTTCTGAGTGTGCTATTTACAGGCTCTGACCTCAACTCAATCTCACACAAATCAGAAGCACTGTGTATAAAGAGTGACCCAAGCAACGCTTTCGCATTCACCATGTTCAGTATGAACAGTGGAAAAGCTTCAGAAGTTCTGAAGCTATACAAACTCTGATGTGGACTCAGTCGCTAGAAGCTCTGAAGATCCAGAAGTTCTGATAACCAAGAAACACTGAAGGTTCAGAAGTTCTGATGGTGTAGAAGACTCTGAAGATCCAGAAGCTGAATAGTGGAAACTCTGAAGTCCAGAAGCAAGAAACTCTGAAGGCCATGTTCTTCCCTCTGAGTTCAGAATTAGAAGATACAATGGTCAGAGGATCTGTGCTTTCCCTCTGACTCTGATCAACCGGCTTCACAAGTTCCAATATGAAGTATTCCCCTGATCAGAAGTCTCCTAGGTTAAAAGGTCAAGTCGCTATCCAAGTACAAAAGCAAGTGTACCTTCCTGACGACCTACCTAACGTTCTCAGCCACAGCAGAAGCTGGATTTTCCAGAACTGCCCTCCAACGGTAGCATTTCCCATGCAACGCTTAACCCTAATCCTTGGAGTATATATAGAGGCTGAAGATTGAAAGAAGCTGCGAAGAAACTGAGAAGAAGCAATACACACGCGCAAGATATTCAAAATATTCTAAGCTTTCTTTCATCTGAAATTCATTGTGTTTACTATTAGCTTTTTAGAAGCAAATCTCTTGTAAACATTTCTTTGATAAACAGTTTGTTTAGTTCCTTTAGGAGATCAAGGTTGATCGGATCCTAGAGAAGACTAAGAGAGTGAATCTTAGTGGTGATTCCTTTAGGAGATCAAGGTTGATCGGATCCTAGAGAAGACTAAGATAGTGAATCTTAGTGTGAGCTAAGTCAGTGTATTGTTAGTCACTTGTAGGTTTCAAGTGCAGTTGTAACAATTATCTGATTAGTGGATTGCCTTCATTCTAAGAAGGAAGAAATCACCTTAACGGGTGGACTGGATTAGCTTGAGGGATTTATCAAGTGAACCAGGATAAAATACTTGTGTGCTTTTCTATCTCTTATCTTTAGCACTTAAGTTCTCGAAAGATTTGTCAAAATCTGTAAGGTGGAAGTTTTGTTCTGAAAACGTTATTCAAACCCCCCCTTTCTACCGTTTTTCATACCTTCAGGCACACCCTGCTGGATGGGTAGAGGATGTTTTGGTTAGGGTTGGTAAACTTGTTTTCCCTGCTGATTTTTATGTGCTTGAAATGGAAAAAGGATCTCCCCGTAATACAGTTCCTATCATTTTGGGGAGACCATTTTTAAAGACAGCCCGAACCAAGATAGATGTTTATGATGGTACATTGACTATGGAATTCGGTGATATTGTGGTTAGGATAAACATTTTTGATGCTATGAAACATCCACCTGAAGATTATTCTGTGTTTCATATTGATTTGCTTGATGAACTGCTTGATGATATGCTTGATGAACATGAATCTGATTTCCTACATGATTCTGATTATCCTTCCCTAACTGAGTCATACACTTGTCATACATGTACTGCTACTGAAATGTGTGATTCTTGCATTGATCAATTTTTGGACACTGTTGTTGTTGACTCAGATGTTAAGAAATCTGATTGCACTAACCCAGTTGTTGAAGTGCAGGCTGCAGAAACTGTATCTGCTAGTTTGGTTCCATCTGTTTTGCAGGCACCCGTATTGGAGCTTAAGCCCTTACCAGATAACCTCAAGTATGCTTACTTGGAGGATGATAAGAAGCTCACTGTCATTGTTTCCTCAACCCTTCATGAAAATCAAGAGGAAAAGTTGCTGCAAGTACTAAAGAAGCACAAGAAAGCTATTGGTTGGACCTTAGCTGAAATTCCTGGTATTAGTCCATCCATGTGCATGCATAGAATACTGTTGGAAGAAGGAGCGAAGCCAGTAAGACAACCACAAAGGAGACTCAACCCAGTGATACTTGATGTTGTGAAGAAGGAGATCACCAAGCTGCTACAAGATGGAATTATATATCCGATCTCTGACAGCCCTTGGGTGAGCCCAGTTCAAGTGGTCCCTAAGAATACAGGACTTACCGTAGTGAAGAATGAGAGGAACGAGCTTATCCCTACTCGAGTGCAAAATAGTTGGAGAGTCTGCATTGATTATAGGAGGCTCAATCAAGGAACCAGAAAGGATCACTTTCCTTTACCCTTCATTGATCTAATGCTTGAGCGCTTAGCAGGTAAAAGTCACTACTGTTTTCTTGATGGTTTTTCTGGGTACTTTCAAATTCACATTGCTCCTGAGGACCAAGAAAAGACCACATTCACTTGTCCCTTTGGCACTTTTGCCTATAGGAGGATGCCCTTTGGTCTATGCAATGCCCCTGGTACATTCCAGCGGTGCATGGTAAGTATTTTCAGTGATTTCTTAGAGAGTTGTATCGAGGTCTTTATGGATGATTTCACTGTTTACGGATCTTCATTTGATACATGTTTAGATAATCTGGATAAAGTTTTGCATAGGTGCATTGAAACTAACCTTGTTTTGAATTATGAGAAGTGTCATTTTATGGTAGAGCAAGGCATAGTTCTAGGTCATGTGATTTCTAACAAAGGCATAGAGGTGGATCCTGCCAAGATAGATGTTATTTCACATTTGCCTTACCCCTCTTGCGTGCGAGAGGTGCGTTCTTTTCTTGGCCATGCAGGTTTTTATCGCAGGTTCATTCAGGATTTCAGCAAGAGAGCCCTTCCTCTTTCTAACTTGCTGCAGAAGGAAGTGACGTTTGATTTTGATGAGAAATGCAGAGAGGCATTCGATTGCCTCAAGAAAGCCTTGACCACCACTCCTATCATTCAGGCACCGGATTGGACAGCCCCTTTTGAGCTTATGTGTGATGCCTCTAATTACGCATTGGGTGCTGTCCTTGCTCAAAAAGTAGATAAGTTGCCTAGGGTAATATATTATGCATCTAGGACTTTAGATTCTGCACAAGCGAATTACACAACCACTGAAAAAGAACTTCTAACTATTGTGTTCGCTCTAGATAAATTTAGATCATATTTGCTAGGTTCTAGAATTATTGTGTATACTGACCATGCAGCTCTAAAGTTCCTGTTGAAGAAGGCTGAATCAAAACCTAGGTTGATCCGATGGATGCTCTTACTCCAAGAGTTTGACTTGGAGATTAGAGATAGAAGTGGAGCACAGAATTTGGTGGCCGATCACTTGAGTCGGATAGCGAGGGATGCTGATACTCTACCCATTAGAGATGACTTTCCGGATGAGCGGCTCTTTAATGTTTCAGTTTCTTTTCCAGCACCCTGGTTTGCTAATATTGTTAATTATTTAGTTGCTTCTGTTTTCCCTCCATTTGCTTCTCGAGCTCAGATTTCTAAGCTTAAGAGTGATGCTAAATATTATTGTTGGGATGACCCCTATTTGTGGAAGTTTTGTACTGACCAGGTTATTAGGAGGTGCATTCCAGATCATGAGATTGAGTCAGTCCTTCAGTTTTGCCATGCTTCTGCAGTGGGTGGTCACTTTGGACCCCAAAGGACAGCACGCAAGGTGCTTGATTCTGGATTTTACTGGCCCACCATCTTCAAAGATGCGTCAAGGATTTGCAGCACTTGTGAGCCATGTCAGAGAGCAGGCAGTACCATTTCTTGGAGAAAAGAGATGCCTCAACAGTCCATGCTGTTTTGTGAGGTTTTTGATGTCTGGGGTATCGATTTTATGGGTCCTTTTCCTGTTTCTTTTGGTTTTTACTATATTTTGCTTGCTGTTGATTATGTTTCTAAATGGGTGGAAGCTAAGGCCACCCGGACTAATGATTCTCGAGTTGTTGTGGATTTTGTTAGGTCTAACATCTTTTGCAGGTTTGGCATTCCTAGAGCAATCATTAGTGACCAAGGCACCCACTTCTGCAATAGGTCCATGCAAGCTCTTCTCAAGAAATATGGGGTTGTTCATAGAATTTCCACACCATACCATCCTCAAACAAATGGGCAAGCTGAGAATTCCAACAGAGAGATAAAGAGGATCTTGGAGAAGACTGTCCAGCCTAACAGGAAGGATTGGAGCAATAGACTTGAGGATGCTCTTTGGGCCCATCGTACTGCTTACAAAGCACCCATCGGAATGTCTCCTTATCGCGTTGTTTTTGGTAAGGCATGTCATCTCCCTGTTGAGATAGAGCATCGTGCTTATTGGGCTGTGAAGACTTGCAACTTGGCTCTTGATCAAGCTGGTGGCGAAAGAAAGCTTCAATTGAGTGAGTTAGATGAGATCCGCTTGGAAGCCTATGAGAACTCTAAGTTCTACAAAGAGAAGACCAAAATATTCCATGATAGCTTGATTTCTAGAAAAGACTTTTTGGTTGGACAACAAGTGTTGTTGTATAACTCTAGGCTTGGCCTAATGAGCGGTAAGCTTCGTTCTAAGTGGATTGGTCCTTTTGTTGTTACTAATGTGTTTCCTTATGGTACTGTAGAGATCAAAAGTGAATCCACAGATAAGAGCTTCAAAGTTAATGGTCATCGCCTCAAGCATTTCCTCACTAATCCTTCTCTTGTGAATGCTACCATGGACGATGTTTCCTTGGTTGTTTCCACCCTCCGCCCGCCATGAATCAGGGAGTTTTCTTTCTCCTTCTTTACTTTTATTGCACTTGTTCAATTCCATATTTGTTATGCTTCATTGGGACAATGTGTAGTTTAAGTGTGGGGGGGAGATTACCGTAGGTAGAATATTTAGTTTTTGAATAAATTAGGTTGATCCATGCTTTCTTTGAATTCTTAGGTCTTGTTTAGAATATGGGCATTTTCTTTCTTTGAACTGAGTCATGATATCTTGTGATGTGAATCCATGCGTTCTTGTTGTCAAGTTACTTTTGAAAATTGAGGGGTTGAAACAATCATGGTAGACTTAATTCCCCTGTGAGAGTTTTGAGCCTTAACTGTAGGTGGTCAACTGTATGCCATCTCTAATCTTTTTCTTGTGTGATTGCACTCTTGATTACTTGCACTCTAGAACTTGACTTGACGCTTGTTTCTACTTGATACTCACATGCACATATTGAAGTGATTTTAGGCATTTTCTTCTTTTAATTAATAAGCCACTAGCCATATAAGCCTACCTTGAATGAATTATCCTTTGATAGCCACTTTGAGCCTTTTTACCCTTCTTTTCTTTAGCTCATTACAAGCTTATAAGTGAAAAACCATGATTGACCTAATCTTAGGGAATTTTGGAGCTTTGGAATTGTTTTGGGAGTAAGTACTAAGTGTAAGTGGGTAAGGGTGCATTGTTCTTTAATTCTTCCAATTCTCGGTTATGCTTAGTTGGTTGTTGTAAATAGTATGGTGGTGCTGTTTTTCTTACTAGTTTTGTTATTCAGTAAAAAAAAAATGGAAAAAAAAGGAAAAAAAACAGAAAAGGAAAAAAAGAGAAGGCCAAGAGAAAAAAAAATGAATGAAAGGATAAAGGATGAAAAGTTGAAGTGTGGAATTGGAGGAAGAATTGCAAATCTTATGCTATTAAATTGGGTTGATGTTGACTTACTTTTTACTTATTCCCCATTGCTCCTCTATTTCCTAAGGTTCTAGCTACTTATCCCATATTTTATCCTACCTTGTCCTTGGCCCCATTACAACCTTTAAAAGCCCTTTTTGATCTTTATGTGCATGTGTTTTTGATTGTTGATGTTAGCGTCTTGTCAAGCCTATGGTAATGTTTGTTCTCATGAAGTGCCTTGAGCGTAAACACAAACCTTAAACACTTGAGTGTAAACACTTTGAGAGCATAACTTGTGAGGTTCTATCATCTTTGTTCTCACCTCTTGGTTTGATTGGTTACTTTACATGCTTGGATGTTTGGATGATATTCATGGATTTCTTGTCTTTTTTATTCTCACTTGATTTTGCCCATTTCTCTACATTTCCTAGGATTCATTGTTAAGTATGTGATCTTTTAGGTTATTGCATGATTCACTTCCAGTTACAAATTGGTTTTCATGTTCTTAATTCTTCATTTTGCCCAGGAGTGCAAAAGGCTAAGTGTGGGGGTATTTGATGAGCAATATTTTACCCATTTTATATAACCTTAATTTGTCATTATTAATGATTATTCGTAATTAATTGACCTTGCTTGACAGAGATTTCTATTATTTGGTCTAATTACGTTTATTCTTATTTTCAGGTTTTATTTGACATCAAGGGCATTTTGGGGAATTGCGGAATGAAGATTTGATTGTGCTGGAGTGAAGATTGTATTTTAGGAAATATTAGGATTTAATTTCGGAATAAATTAAGTTTGATATCTTTCAGATGCAAACTTATTTAGGTTGTTATTTTAAAACTCTATCTTTAGGATTTGTTAGGATTTGATTTTGATTAGGATTTGTGATCTCAGCTCCTATTTAAGGGTTTGTGCTGAGAGAAACAAGAACCTTTACCTTCTACATTATTATTTTATGCAATTTCGAATTTCAGTAATTATTAGAGTTCTGCTAGGGTTTATGCTTTTAATCCCTATTCTCTTCTCCAATATAATTGTTGAATTCGCCCCATCCATGGAAGGCTAATTTCCTTCGAACGAATTCCTTTGCAAAGTATATCGCGCTCTTGAGGTATAGTGCTTAATAGACTTCGCATGATTAGTTTTCTTCATCTCTACTTCTGGCTTAGGTTTGCTTAATTCCTTAGGTTCACGAATTAGAAGATGATGTATGTTCGCTTAGTTCATATTAGGGCGTAAAGGATTCTTAATCGCTTAGTTTAGGAATCTGTGAATTATTTATCGCTTAGTTAATTAATTCTCACGAACTAGGAAACTAATAACAAGAATTGATCTTTAGATACCCGTGATTGAGCAGCGATATACTGAACAAAGGGATTCGTCCGTCTTTACTTATCATATTAATCTTTGTTTACTTTCTGCTAATCTTTTGAACTGAATCACAACCCCCCCCCCCTAGTGTGTGTGCGTTTAGGGTTCTTAATATTGAATCTGTGCCGAACGATAATCCTTGGGAAACGACCTAGGAGTCACTTCCTAGTTACTACAGTTTTATAAATTAATTATTTGTATCGGGTACGGCCTCGATCACATATGTCCGATGCGGAACACCAAGAATTATACAATCAACTTGCTTGCCAGTAGGTCCCCTCAAAATCCACTTGTATAGCTCTCCTTGAAGCAGATACTCATAAACATGTCCAGGCAAGTTCTGCATTCATAAAAACATAGGTTTCATAAAATAAATCATTAATCAGAAGTACCTAATAAAATTGATAATCAATACCAGTTGACTCGAAGAAACTTGATTTGGAGAGAGTCTGGAAGTGAAAAAGCATGGATAAAATATCCATTCCTCTGTCACAGCTTTGGGCACCGTTGTGCATTGACCCTGTGATGAAATTTGTGAATTACTTGTTGGAGTTGTACTTGGCGGTAATGACCGAGTAAGGTAACAAACTTCCTCAAAACTGTCTGTGTAGATAAACAAATCGAAATTCGAAAATCCATGGTATTTGAGAAGAAACCGGTTCATCCCTTGCAACGAATAGAACTTTCGAATCTCCAGCAAACCTTGAAACAAATATGGTTGCTCAGAATTGCTTTCGTAAGAGACTAAGTGTACACTTCCAAAAGGATCAACCAACTTCCACTGGCGGCCAAGGTCATGAGCATAATCAACGGCAAATTTGCGTGATACAATGGCAATATCCTGGAAATTGCAAAGAAAACAGTATATAATTCATAATGCATTAATTCAAGTAACAACAAATGAATTTCAAAACATTGTTAACACCTTATCAGGTAATGAGCCAATAGCAATGGAGTCTCTACAGCGTAGGATGTCATCTGCATCACTAAAATCCATCTTTCTTGGCAGTTTGTTTGAAACTCCTTCGCGGGATAGTAAGATCTCTACCAATGGTGGTTGTATCAAGCACCTTTTACCTTATTATAAGCACTTGAAAATGGGTGAATGCTTGGGGGAACCTACTCATAACACGCATAATTATTACCACACAACATAGCTGGACTACTACTTGTAAGGTTCAAACTCATCATATCGTTTATCATGTTTTGAATGATAACAATTTCAAGGGTATAAATGAAATACTAAAAATTTCATATATTGTGTATTTCAAGAAATATCATGTCTTATCATCCATACCCGTTATGTGTACTGTCCAAGCAAAAATGCAAAATCTGCAAGACAGTTCAAATCCTGAAGAGGTGGCCAAAGTCAATTGTCTAGTCACAAGACCATCTGAGGAAAGAAGACCATCTGAGGAAAGAAGACCATCTAAGGAAAGAAGACAATCTAAAGCAAGAGGACCTTCTAAAGGATCAAAGAAAGTTTATCCAACGGAGCAAGCTGCGAAGTCTACAGATTAAGCGTCATCTTCATATTTGGAAATATCTTAGACTACTTGGTGAAGAAGAGTTCAAGGATCAAGCCAAACAGGACAAGCTAAAGCATGGAAGAAATTTCAGTGCATCATCTGAAGCCACTGTGAAATGAGGAAGAAGAAGAAAGAGTGATAAAGCTTGAGATAGACAGTTCAAGTCATAAGCATGGAAGCACTTCCATGGGATCATCGTCGTTAACTGATCAAGCTAGTAGAAATGAAGCCAAAGACAAGTCTCGCCAAACAGTTCAAGTTAAAGCGTGAAAGGATTTTCACGGCCTCATCATTAAACTGTTCAGACAAGGAGAAGGAAAGTCAAAGCTTAAGCCAGACAGTCAAAGCAAAGGCGTGAAAGATATTTCATGGCATCATCACAAACTGTCCGAAGAAAGAGCTAGACTGTTCAGACTACACTATGCAAAGTTTCATTCGTTCGATGACTACCGTTCGATGGGTACTGTCATCATCTTACCGTTCAGGACAACGAACCGGGAAAATTCAAATTGAAAATATCTTCTGATCAAAAAGGGGACTTGTCAAATCAGCTTAGAGAAGAAGCAAAGAAGCTCACGTGATTTCTATCTCTACACACTCTACAATGCACGAATTACAATGTTGTCATAAAAGTACAAAAAGGAAGAGAGAGAAAGTACCACTTTGAGCAAAAAGTCAAGGGGAGCAGGTACAAGATATTTAATGCTCAAGAAAAGAGCTTTTGGAGCAACAGTTAGAAAATTGAAAGGCTCTCAATGTGCCAACACATCACTATCCACTAGAAGCCTTTAAGATATAAAAGGAAGACTTGAAGACTTGTAAGTGTGAGAGAGAGTGCAGCACAATGTAGCTAAAGAGAAGAAAAGAATGGAGAAATCACTTAGCATTCCAGCCATCCTTCATTTCAAGTGATCTTCATCCTTCGAAGAAAAGCTAAGAGTCAAACACTTCTTCTTCTCAACCAAGTAATAGAGAACCAATCTTCGAATCCTCTCCAAGTACTTAGCACTCAAAGTATTGAGCTTAAGAGTTATATCTTAGAAAGAGAGCACAGATCCAAAAGAGTCAAATCCTCTCTTAAGTCTCTCCAGATCTAGAACACAAAGTTTTCTAAGAGTCAAATCTGTCCCAAACACTTTGTAGTTCAATTGAGCCGAACTGTCTACCTCACTCTTTTAAGAAGAGATCATGTAGAAGAAAAACATCTTGCAAAAGATTGTTTTAGGAGAAGTCCTAATAATACTTGTAAGGAGGCGTCCTGATAATACGTGGGAGGAGTCCTGTAGAATACTTGGAGAAGTCCCTGATAATACTTGTGGGAGGAGTCCTGTAGAATACTTGGAGAAGTCCGTGATAATACGTGGGATGAGTCATGTAGAATACTTGGAGAAGTCCGTGATAATACTTGTGGGATGAGTCCTGTAGAATACTTGGAGAAGTTCATGATAATACTTAGAGAAGTCATGTCTAATACTTGTATTGGAGAAGTCCTTGAAACTTGCTAGTGAAAATCTTTGTGGTAGCCAAGTACTGGACGTAGCCCAATCGTTTAGGGTGAACCAGTATAAATCTCTGTGTGTGTTGATCGTTTGCTTAACTCTTATTATATTTCCGCTGCACTAAACAGTTTACGAAAAGTTTTCAAGAACTAATATTCTTTTCAAAAGCAGGACCGTACGATCTCGCCTGACAGAACGATTGCAAAAATAATTTCAAACTTATAATCGTTTTGAAAACCAAGTTTTTAAGTGCACACAATTCAACCCCCCTTCTTGTGTGCATTATGTTTTTATCACTACTATCTTCGAATTTTATAGCCTTGCATAAGTTTTTCCATTCCTATGTTAAGGCTTTGTTTGGTTGGGTGGAAGGAAAATAGGAAGGAAAGAAAACACGGAAACCGAGGAGTGAATTAAGACTAAGGTATAGTCTTAATTCATCCATCGGTTTCCGTGTTTTCTTTCCTCCCACTTTCCTTTCACCTAACCAAACATAGCCTAAAGTTGTTACTAAACGTGTTGTCAGAGGTTTGTGCTATGGTGAAAACCGATGTTTCTGAATAATAAAGCTATCATTTTACTGTTCAGCCGTTGAAATCTTGTCTGACACAGCCAAAGAACCGGGATAATAATATCACAAGCTATTAGTATTTTCATTCTAAGCACAAGTATATTAGGACACAACAAAAAATAAAATATGTTTCTTAAATGTACTACAACATGAAATTAAAATTAAAATACCTTCGAATAAGATTTGTACAAATAATCAACTTTAGCAGTAACATATCCAATATATCTGCTATGGACATTAAGACTAAAACATACTAAATTCAGCTTTTACATTTACATTAAATACATTATATGTTGTTCTGTGCAAAATATATCGGATACAAAATATATCATACGAAAAAGTTGATGTCCTATAACACAATGCATTTTCACGTCCAACATTTATAATTCAAAGGTCTGTACTCCAGTTCTAATTAAGTTTGCGTAACCAATATTTAATATATATAAAAGTATTTCAACTGGGTTGTGAAAATACAGTACCATAACACTGGTAGGCTAAGTATTATACATGTAATGAAGTATGCATAAATAATTAAAACTCACTTACCCAAAGTTTGAGATTAGGCTTGACTAAAGTTTATCAAAAACCTCTTTGTATACTACATTCCTTGTCAACCTAGAGATTGATCCATCTTCATCTAAAATCAAGATTTTTAAACCTTTCCTTGACTTGACTCTTGAAAGAGCAACATATAACTGCCCATGAGTAAACACTGGTTTAGGAAAATATAATCCAACATGAGAAAGGGTCTGGCCTTGACTTTTGTTAATTGTCATAGCAAAGCATAATGATATTGAGAATTGTCTTCGGACAAATTTAAACGGCAAACCGGAATCAGTAGGTACTCAATCCATTCTAGATATAAGAACTTTCTCACCTAACTGTTTTCCAGACACAACATTGGCAACAATAACATTTTTCCCAAGTCTTTGACAATCATTCTTGTCCTGTTACATAGTCCACCGGCTTGGTCAATATTACGCAATAACATAATCGGAACACCTACTTTCAAAATCAGCTTGTGATTTGGTATACCTGAACATTTAATATTGTTGAGGAACTCACTTGTGAACCATTCAGCTTCAACCTCGGAGTCTTCATCTGACCTGCAAGTAGTATCACAACTCAAATATTCTTTTACCTCCCCTGGGATTTGACAGAGCATTTCATTGTTAATAACTTCCACACTTTCTAAAGTAGGAGCCAAAATAGCCCTTTCTTCAAAAAAATTGTAATTATTTTGATTCAAATTTTGCAACATAGAAGGGTAAGCCAAGTCCATTAAACTTTGAATTGGATTGACTGAATCAAGAATAAGAAGGTCGTCAGGTATCTGAATAGTAGAATCCCCATCATCGGTTCTATTCAAATTTCCATCACCAATGTCCAATAGCCAATCAGCAAACTTGTTGATTTCATTATTTTCATCAACAGAATTAGCACATTGGAGCCTCATATTTTTGGTCAGTTTAAAAACATGACACTGCTTCCACATGTATGATGAATTAATTGTGGCATCAACAATATCACATCGACTACCTTTCTGAATAACCGACAGAATTTGTCTAAAATCTCCCTCCAAAACAACAACCTTACCACCAAAAGGCATGCCACTTTGAACATTTGTGTGTGACTTCATTATGTCATTTAAGGTGCGGTCCAATGCTTCAAAACAAAAACGGTTCAGCATTGGTGCTTCGTCCCATATTATTAAACTTGTTTTCTCCAGCAACTCAGCTTTCAAAGAGCCTTGCGGGACATTGCAAGTTGAAGTCTCTTTTATAGATATTGGAATAGAAAATCTAGAGTGTGCGGTCCTTCCCCCAGGTAGAAGTAAAGAAGCAATACCACTTGAAGCAACATTTAACACAATCAAGCCTTGAGCTCTAACTGTAGCCGACAAAGTATTCCACAAGAAAGTTTTACCAGTACCTCCAAATCCGTATAGGAAAAAAAAAACCTCCAGATTTACCTAATATCGCCCTCATAATTGATTTGTATATATCATGTTGTTCATTGGTCAAGGACTTGAGAAATTATTGATGCAAATCTTCCATTTCAACCTTGTCATAATTCAATTCATCTGCCACAAATTTGTTCTCAAATTGACAGCCATAAAAAAAGACCAGATATGGTAAGGACGGAAATTTTTTTCAAGACCTGCCATTTCTATGCAGGAGTTTCTCCAATTCTTTTAAAGACCTGCCATTCCTATGCAGGAGACACCTTGAACAACATCCATCATCAAAACCTAGTAAGGTTCTTAAAGGCTTCATTCTCATCATCACTAAAACATTCCATTAGGAATAAAGGCAATTTTATCCTTTCAAGGATATTTCTTGAAGGTTTGTTTCGAACCTTCAATTTTTATAGAGATTAAATTTTTTCACCATGTTGTGCCATATCTCAGTATTGTTTGTTTATGAGCTTCTTTTGAATGGAATAATCTTGACCTCTTGCTGCCATTCGAACTAGCTCATGTTTGGACACTTTTGTAAAGCATCTTGATTTCACTACATCCACTAAGCTCACCTTGGCTACACCTAGAAAGAATATTTCATGAAATTTCCACTTAGAGTTGGTATTCACTTATGAATTGAATCATGTGGAAATGTTGTAAATCAAGTAAAATTATTTTTTGGGTAAAGAACTAGAGAAAACATTCACTTTTACGTTTCCATCAATGGCTAAGTCCCCACATTCGATTTGATACCACTAAATTTAGTGAACTTAAGCACTTTCCAAACTCCAAGAAAATCAGAGTGTAAAATGTTTTCAAGAAAGGCTAGAACTAAATAAGCTTGGTTTGTAAACCGTATATCAAATACATGCCCAGTAAGTACTTGTTCAACCACTTGGGTGATGTTTTGATGTCCCTGTGTTATTTTGTCTTATCCTCTTGTTAGAAGTCCTACATTGGCTAGAGATAGGGCATATATAGCCTTTATAAAGGGTAGTGCAAACCTCAACTCTCGAGCTTGCTTTTGTGGTTGAGTATAGGCCTCCAAATTTCTAATATGGTATCAGAGTCTATCCTAAATCAATTTGTTGTTGTGGAGACCTCTCATATTTGGGGCACCCATTGTTTTTTATTTCACGTTCCAGGTTGTTCAGTCCTGAACGTGAAAGGATGTGTTAGAAGTCCTACATTGGCTAAAGATAGAGCATAGATAGTCTTTATAAGGGTAGTGGAAACCTCAACTCTTGAGCTAGCTTTTGGGTTGAGTTAGGTCTCCCTAATTCTAATATGGTATTAGGCCTACCTAATTCTAATATGGTATCAGAGTCTGTCCTAGATCTATTTGTTGTTGTGGAGACCTCTCATATTTGGGGCACTCGTTGTTGTTGATTCCACGTTCTAGGTTGTTCAGTCATGGACGTGAGGGAGTGTGTTAGAAGTTAGAAGTTTTACATTGACAAGTGATAGAGCATAGATAGCATTTATAAGGGTAGTAGTGCAAACCTTACTCTTAAGCTAATTTTTGTGATTGAGTATAGCTCTCCAAATTTCTATAGCTCTATAACGGATCAATATCAATATTTTGTTTCCTATTCACCATGATAGATTCAGCATTGTCCATTTGAGGTTGATTTCGAGCCACCTCTATAGGCTCATTTCGAGATAACCCCACAAGTCGGGCTGGAGGTTGAATTTGATTCAAATTGACCACTTGAGACCATATGGAGGTGCTCCAAACATATCAACAATTTTTCTCATTTGTCTAGCCAACATTTCAGAATTGTTTTTAGTAATTTAATTTGGATGGAAGGTTTAAACATATAGCACTTGTTTACTGAGCAAGCTTATTAACTTTCATTATTATATATTCTCACCCATTTATTGTCTCAAAGAGTAGATAGCAGTGTTCCACATTCCATTAGAAGGTGCATGACCTAAAGGTAAGGACAACTGGACAACTCATTCTACTATTTTGAGTCTAAACATAGTTAAAACTCCCCAATTAAGTTCAACAATGGAACTTGTCCGAAAGTTTGCATGGTAGTTGTGCAAGTGGCGGAACATAGTAGGGACAGAGGAGTGTCATGGCCTAGGGGTGTCCACCGGTCGGGTTCGGTCGGTTTCGGGCCCAAAAAGCTCCACCGACCGAACCCGCATGGCATAAGACTGGGCCCGTAACCGACCATGAGATGTGTCGGTTTGGATCGGTTTCGGGTTGGTCGGGTAACGGGCGGGTCGGGTCGGTTACACAGGTTTTGCAGAGACCCTAATTTCATGAACATAGAACCCTACTTTCAGTAAGATGAACATAGTCAGAACCCTAATTTTTCAGTAAGATGAACATAAACCAAACCAAGAACAAAATCGATGTCAGATCAGATCCGGAGAGAACGATTCCATTGCTTTCCTCATGCGAAATAGATTGTTCACTTCGTCCTTGCGATTTCACATCAGAATCGATGGTAACGAAGATGAACAGACTATTTCGGATTAGAGAAGCATGGAGGATGAAGCATGCAGGTGCACTGTGGTGGTGGAGTGGCTAGGGTTTGAGATGTGTGAGGAGATTCTGAGATGTGTGATGGAGATGTCGAAGTGGCGGCAGAGTGGAGGAGGAGGAGAAGGGTGGTGGCGGGAGGATGAGGAGAAGCGTGGTGGCGGCGCAGTGGATGGCGGCGCAGAGGATGAGGAGAAGGGTGGTGGTGGCGGCGGCTGGTCTGAGAGAGAGAGAGCAGAAGTTGAGAGAAGAAGAGAATGAGAGTTTAGAGGTTGAGAGAGAGAGAGAGGTTGGGACGGCGGGTTTGGGAGGGTGAGGGAACTAGGTTTAGAGTATTTATGTGGGTGGGGTAATGGGCTAGGGTTTGCTGAAGCCTTTTTTTTCCCTCCCCTCACCACACACAATGGGCTGGGCCGCTGGAACCTCCTTTTTTTTTTTATCCCTAATCGGTCGGGTCGGTCGGTTTAGAACCCAGACCGACCCCGACCGAACCAGACCGGTTAAAACCGGTTTTTTTAAATTGCCAGACCCGATAACCGACCCGGCCCGCCCGAAAAGCCTTTTTTTTGCCACGGGCCGGTCGGGTTCGGTCGGCCAAAAAAATTTTGGACAGGCCGATGGCCCCCAAACCTTAAAATAAATTCTTATATGGTGTATATAATATAAAAAAATTTATATAAATTAATTATATACTTAAGGTGCAAACCACAGTTATAGGGTTCGAACCCCCTCCAATGGTATTTTGAGAAATAGTTTTACATTATTATTCTCTTACCTAGCATTATTATCCACAGTTATAGGGTTCGAACCCCCTCCAATGGTATTATACTTTAGCATTTTGTGGGGACTAAAAATGCTTTTAAGCCTTTAATTTACAAAATTAATTAAAAAATAATAAATAATAAAAATTTTATCACCTCCATCCATCTTCATCTTCTCCCCCTTTCTTCATCTTCTTCCCTTCGTCTCACCTGAATCTATGCTCTCTCTCACAACAATGTTCCTGATCTTTCTTCGGACCTTGCTCTGTCTCTGCCTCTCTCTTTGGCAGGCCATGCACCTTCTTCTTCTTCATGTGAATGAGTAGATCTTGTGGCCCTCAACAACTCAAAGGTCGAATCTTTGGAAGAGTTTGGAGGTGAGGGAACCCAGATTGAGAGAAAACCCATTTCTGATTATGTCCTATCACAAGATCATAAGTTTTATCTTCCTCACGTCCCGTCCGACCTCCTTCTCCTTCTGTTTCTCCCCATTTTCATTTTGGCTTAAATCTCCCTTTTATTTTCTTTTCTTGATGAATCAAATCGTTTTTGGAATTTGTCCAATTGAAACTTGCAAAGTCTTCTCTAACTCTTTGTGTTCCTAATTTTATGAATTTATTCTTCGATTCATTGTTATGGATGGTTTTTGCATATTGGGGTTTTGCTTTTTCTCCTTATATGCTGACTCGTTCATTCGCGCGGACGGTGCGACCATGAAAATTAATTGTTGATCTGGTCAAGAAACAAGGTGGTGGCTTTTCCCAACATTTATGTTTTTTATTTTGAATTTGTTTGTACTGATTATGGAAGAATGCAGATGAAGACTATGGGGATGAAAGATGATATATTTTATTCTGGGTTTTCTGGAGACACTGATGAAGATGTGAATTTTTTCTGGGTTTTCCAGAAAACGTTACTTTTTGGATGAAAAATGAAAGGGGACCGAAAATGTTAACGGAGGGTAACGTTGGGGACTAGGAATGATATTTTCAAAGTTTAAGGACTTTTTTTGCATTTTAGCATTTCATGGGGACTAAAAATGCTTTTAAGCCATTATCTATGTACAAGTGCGATAAATTTCTCCATAAAAACAATCATAAAAGAATAAATCCTTTTTTCAAGAGAAAAATTGTAGAATAATAAAATCAAATAAAAATTGTTAAATGACGAAGATATATATGGAGAGAATACAAAATTGAGAAGCAAGTTGTTAAAAGGGTTAATCTTCATATTAGTCTATGTCTTTGAGTCCCCGTTTGAACTATAAGTCACTCCCCGGAAAAAATACAAAAAAGGATCCTCTCATTTGTAAAGTGTTTGGAGCAGGTCCTCGCCGGAGCACGGAGCGGGACTTAGTTCAGACGGTGACTCAAAGACATAGATTAATATGAGGATTAACCCTTTTTAAAATATTAACCTAACTTATAATAAATTTTTAATATTCATATTATATGAATTAATTTAATATTTGATTTTATTTATGAACATTTGTGTGTATTACTAATAAAAAATATTTTAATTTATGTTTTTTTTAAAAGCAAAATAATATATATAGATAAAGGCACAATCTTGATAAAGATTATAAAGTACAAAATCCCAACAAGTCGCAATCTATAACATAGATTGAACAAAAACCAACCACGAAGATTAAACCTGAAGAATCAAAAAGCCCCGAAAAGACCCATCAAACACCATACAAGATCCCAACAACCAAAAACTCTACCAACAAAAGCTTCAATCCAAACACCACCCAAAAAAACCTTTAAAAAAAAAGTCAATCTGCCAACCACCGTGAAAGGCCCCCTTCAGCAGCGACAAACGGCAACAAGTTCAACCAAAAATGGATCCTATCAAGCCATGTAAAACCACCAGAAACAGGGACCCAAAGCACCCACCAGCAACTTGACCTCAATGGAAGCGGCAGTTGCATAACAACCCTTCAAAGCGACCCCGACCAAGCAAAACCCACAAAAAGCGAACATGGGAAAACCCCACGAAACGAAAAGAGCACAGGCTCAACCAAACGGGAACATCTCAGCTGTAACTCAGGAACTGAAAAGCAACATAGGCTCAACCAAAACGGAACTCCTCAGCAGCAACTTAGGAGATGATAAGCAATATAGGCTCAACCAAAAGGGAACACCTCAGTTGCAACACACTGAGAAACAACACAAGCTCAACCAAGCGGGAACACCTCAACTTCAACTCAACCCCGCAAAGCATCCTCACACCGCGCATAACAAACACACCCAACAACAAAAAGGGTACCAAGCAGATTTGAAGGACAACACTCAACTTGGCAAGACCCAAGAGCAAAACCAGCTGCCGTCGGACCTGCCGTCATCCTTGGACCTACATGAGAGACGAAACGATGAACCCAACAAGGACCTAGAGGTAGATTAGAGAACTACCCACAAACACAGCTCTGGTGCGGGCGAAGCCACAAACCTAGGCGGATCTGCTAGAGAAGCACGACCCATGAAACCAGAAGAGGACGGAAGCAGGAGATTTGGCAAGGACGAAAAACATGAACCCAACAACGACCCAGCGGCGAATCGGCAACAGAAAAGATGGGCACAACCAGAGGAGGTGGCGAAGGGGACAACAAATGGTGGCGCCGGCAAAGGGAGAGAACAACAGATCCGTGCAAATGAGAGAGATGAAACGAAAGAGGACCAGACCAGCAAGAAAGACGAAATCTGAGAAGAGACTCAGGGTAAACGAGAGAGGACCAGCTATAGAGATGGCGGCGCGACGGCGGGATGAAGAAGGATCCACCGCCGCCGCGCCTTGGTGGGAGACATATTGAAAACCCTAGCAGACGATAGAATTGGGTCTGCAAGAAACAAACAAATATATTTATGTTTTTTTTATAGACAAATGTTAGTTGTTAATTATTGTTAGTAAATTAGTTCCTTCACCAGGTTTCAATTCTGACATTTCACCGTTCAATACTTTCATTTCCCTTTATTTTAATTTATATATTGAAATCTTATTTCGGCCCCCCGAAATGTTTTTTCCTAGCTCCTCCACCGACTTGTAGCCATTATTGGATTCAAATAGATTGCTTGAAGCATTTTTAAGATCTTAGGTTCTCAAATGGTGTTTCATTCCTTGTCCCACCAATATAATTATATTGTGTCATGTTAATTAAAAACACTCATGTAATTATGATATAAATGTCATAATAATGCATTGTTTTGACTTACATGACATTATTTCGTTAATTGGAACATAGAATGAAACACTATTTGGGAAGTGAGATCTCTATCTCTCTTATCAATCTAAACTTTATCAAATGATACTGTTATACTGCCCCAATGCCCCTAGTATAAAAATAACCATGGCCACCCCCACGTTACTGTCCCTATCCACCGAGAGCCATGCGGACATAATGAGGAAAGAATCATACTGCGCACCTCTCAGTTATCATGTCCCTCCTCTCCTTTTAAAGAGGCTCAACAGTCGTTCTTCATATACTATTTTTACTCTCTCACTATGCAGGTTCGTACATGACCCTCGACCCTCGTTAATCAGAACACAATTTGTTATTTTTGTACCAAATTTATGAACCTTCTACTTTTCTGTGAAAGATATATAAGAGATCTAGTAACACACATGTTCCTAAACCAAATAATATGAAAAACAAAATCCAGAATAATTAAGTACGAGTGCATGTCGACGTGTTTTTATTTTACTTATGGACATATTCAAAGTTCAAACAAGAAAAGAGAGGAAGAATGATGGTGGGAAACCGGGAAAAAACAGGAGAACAAACGGTACATAAAATAAAAGTGACCAAACAATATGTCCTTGTGGGAAGAGTTCCACTTTGTCTTTAGTTTTGGCATCTCATGGAGCAATTTTAATTGTATTTAATATATGAATAGTTTATTAAATATATGCATTATGTAAGTATAAGGGAATGAAAGCAATATATATATGGACAAATCAGAATTAGTTTGCAGTAAACTTATTTGGGATATATGGACAAATCAGAATTAGTTTGCAGTAAACTTATTTGGGATCTTGTTTTGAATGCTATGTCATGAAAACGAAATTGACAAGAGTGGGCCGGCTAGTACACCCTTTTTAACCTATTTGCCACCAGTACCAAGTGTTTTGATTTAGTTTAGGCTAGAAAATAAGCACATTATGGAATCAGACCATAAGATCACTTACATTCATTTTTATGGAGGTTTTATACCGCCTTAAAGTGTGGAATTAATATTTTTTTTATTTCTCACATAGTGGTCATTAAAATTCATCACAAAAATAAATGTCAAAGAGTATTCGCCATTATCTGTAATCTATCGGACTATTTAATTTACAATATCAATGGAGAAACCGCCAAATTATGTTTATATGAATATGATTTTCTTATGACTCCCAACTTCATGAGATGTGGTTTACATGTCCAATATTAATTTATGCAAACGGGGAATAAAAAGTGGAAGAACATATATATTTTCTGTAAGAGACGTGCCTGAAATTATTTTTTAAGAATGTATTGTTAAATCCAATGTTTTGAGTTTCATGACCACCTCTCGCATCCTGATCAAGTGATTTTTGCCACTTATGCCTTGATCCATAATTCACCAAAGCATGCCTCTAGTTTAACCATAAAACTAAATATTTTTAACATCATATGCTAAGAATTATTATCGAAGGTGAGTAATTCTTGCTTGCATGAGCATATAGTACTGTATAACGTGGTTGTTACGTCATCCCGTCTTTTAATGAGACTGAGAGAGTTTGATCATGCTTTAGTGGAATTATATTGAGTTCATTTCATGTAAGGTGTTTACCGGTCAGTGTGAACACTTGTTACGATGATATTAGTCACTGTTATCAGCGGTGGATATCCTGCACTTAAAGAAGTTTATAATAAGCTTATAAAAGAATAGTAATTAATTATATGTATGCATCCACTTTTTTGACCGATATTCAATCGACGCACATTTTAGTAGCGATTTTTAATTGTGTCTCCATTGATCTCGCTAAGTCGAATATCAAGGTATAATTATTACACTTATATATTTGATTAATCATGTTATTGACATTATACTCACATAATAATTGCTTTGTGCATGGTAAAGTATTCATAACCAATCAAATCTAATAAAGATGAAAAACCGATAAAAAAGTCTAAAATCTAATCAAATTGGTAACAAAATAGACCAAAATCAAAAGATTTTGGTACTTTACTTGAGGCACATGAAAATATACCGTGTATAACACTATCATGCATAGTCTTCACTTCTCATGTTTAAATACTAGCGTTTGTGTTTATTTCAATCACTTTAGACATTACTAATTGACATAAGGTTGACATAGAATTATGTGTTAATTGTCTTTGGTAAACAGAAATCTAATTAAATCCAAACTAATAAACTTAAGTTTTTGAGTGTCACATAAATAATTTTATATCATTATTGTCACATTTTCTATCCCACTAATAAAGAGTGATTGACTCAGGTAATTTTTAATTGATATGTCAAAATTTTATTGATGAAAAGTAAGACCATATTTAGGTAAAAAAATTCACTAGTGCAATCTGGATGAAGCCTTAAGAGCAAGCTATGCCCTCCCTCTTCTATAAATATGGCTTCATGATTCACATAGTTATCACCTCCCCTCCACTCTGCCTCTCTACCTTAAACAGCTACATAACCAACCCTTTTTCCACCTTTCTTCTTCAAAATATCCATGCAAGCCACGTCCTCACACAGCCCCATGAAAGCAGAGCTAAAGCCACCAACCTCCATCTCCTTCCAAAACCCCACCACCACCCCTCTCTTCAACACACCCCACACTAGTACTCCCCTCTCAGGAGCACTCAAAGGTTGTCTTGGAAGCCTTGATGGCGCATGCATCGAGAAGCTCCTCCTCCACTGTGCCAGCGCCTTAGAGAGCAACAACATCACCTTAGCTCAACAAGTCATGTGGGTCCTCAACAACGTCGCTTCTCCCCAAGGCGACACCAACCAGCGCCTCACCGCGTGGTTTCTCAGAGCACTAATCTCCAGAGCTTCAAGAATTTGCCCCTCCGTGATGAGTTTCAAGGGAAGCAATAACATTCCTAGGAGGTCAATGACCGTGACCGAGCTAACAGGGTATGTGGATCTCATTCCATGGCACAGGTTCGGGTTTTGTGCATCAAACAATGAAATTCTCAAAGCTGTTACAGGGTTTCAAAGGGTACATGTTCTTGATTTCAGCATAACCCCTTGTATGCAATGGCCTACTTTTATAGATGCATTAGCTAAAAGACCAGAAGGTCCTCCTTCACTTAGAATCACAGTTCCATCTTTTAGGCCACAGGTTCCTCCATTAGTCAACATTTCAATACATGAAGTTGGGTTACGCTTAGGTAATTTCGCCAAATTCAGAGATGTCCCTTTTGAATTTCATGTCATAGGAGATGAAAATTTACTACCATCAGAACAATTGAGCAATGAATCAACCAGATTTCAATTTGAGTCCTTGTTGAGTCTATTGAATCCTAGTGTGTTAAACATTAGGGAAGATGAAGCATTGGTGATCAATTGCCAAAATTGGCTACGTTACTTGTCTGATGATAATAGAAATTCAAATTCCCTTAGGGATGCTTTTCTGAGTTTAATTAAAGGTCTTAGCCCTCAAATTGTGCTCTTGGTTGATGAGGATTGTGATCTCAGTGCGTCGAGCCTCGTGTCGAGAATCACCGCTTGTTTCAACCATCTGTGGATACCCTTTGATGCACTGGACACTTTTTTGCCTAAGGATAGTTCTCAGAGGACAGAGTTTGAGTCTGACATAGGACAGAAAATTGAGAACATCATAGGGTTTGAAGGTTATCAGAGAATAGAGAGATTGGAGTCTGGGGTGAAGATGTCACAAAGAATGAAGAATTCAGGGTACTTCAGTGTTCCATTTTGTGACGGAACTGTTAAGGAAGTTAAGGGTTTGCTTGATGAACATGCCGGTGGATGGGGGATGAAGAGGGATGAAGGTATGTTGGTTCTCACGTGGAAGGGAAACAGCTGTGTATTTGCGACAGCTTGGGTCCCTAGTGAAATGAGGGATCATGTTGGTATGGATGCAACTCTATCTTAAGCGGATGCAGTTCTTCTCTGATCCCATTTGGTGTCTCTTCTCTATCTCAGTTCGGCAATCAAATTATGTCACCTAGATGTTAGTATGACAATTATAAGTTATAACCTTAGGTAGGTGATTTTTAAATGACCCGACACAATTGATCGGTGAGACGGATATTGAGACACCAGATGAGGACAGAGGAGGCAAGTTGGGACCCACCATGGAAGGGGGGCTGCACTTACCTATTGCTTCAATGGTCCAGGGAGAGACAGGGGATATTTCATCACTTTGTGGAATAGGGCAGTAATTTTTTTATCTGCAAAAGACAAGAAGAAAAAAACGGCTGCATTTGGAGAATTATTTTCATTGCACTACAAATTTGTAATGATGTAGCTCTATACATTGGATCACATGAAAGGCATAAAGGAAACAATCATGTGTACATTGTCCTTGTATGAGAGACAAAGTTATTGTCTCTTAGCAATGTTTTTCCCTTTCTTTGCAGCTTTAATTTGTATCTGCCCAGACCCTGAGCTTTGGGTACAAAAAATATCTCTCTTACAATTACCCAGTTCATACAATAAAACTTTGTTTAGCAACTTTGATGTCAACTCAAAACATATGCACCAGCATATATAAGGTAAGACCTATGTTAATTAGCACTTAGCAGTGTTTCCACAATGGCAAGTTTTTCATGTACTGCTGAGGTCTAAACACATGTTTATATTTTACTATAGTTCTAATATTTCTCGTTGGTAGAGTAGATAAATATAAGGACCACTAAAAACTTCAATTCTATGAGTAGTCATGTTCAGAATCAAGATGTAGATGCTGGGGCCAAACATTATATCTATTCGAGTAGAAGGTGAAAGCGATAACTCATAAATTATAGCATATATATGTAATGTTAATGTACCACAAATTTGATTGAACCATTTCAATATGGTGTTACAGTGAATTTTGTTTTGTTGGAAAGGAAAAAGGACAATAACATGGTCCATGTGAAAAAACATAAAAAAAGGAAAAAAAATCCGACCTGCCGGATTCGAACCAGCGACCTAAGGATTACTGGCTTTCCAACTACAGTCCTCCGCTCTACCAACTGAGCTAAGGTCGGTATGATGTCACATCTTTATCATCTAATTATATATCAATATTCAAAATAGCAACAGATCACATTTTTTTCATACGGTTGTATATGTTGTTCAGTTATAAGAATTTGGATTTTTTTTTGTTCGGTATTAGTTATCAAGATATTCCAGATACGACCAACAATTAAATTAATTCTCTTGAGATTTGGAGGTCACATTAAGTGTATACTATAAGTCTCTTTCAACAAATTCTTTCTCCATGCATAATTACACACTACCCATAGATCAATTATTCGACTAAGTGTTTAAAGAATTTAACTATTTACCAACTATGTTGAGACTTGTTGATATTTGATTATCTTTTGTGTTGTGTTGCTTTATACCATGTTTGGAAATGATTGATGTTATGGTAAAATATAATTATATGAAAAATTGTTATAAGTAACTTGTGAGTGTAATAATTGAATACGAGAAAGTTAAGGTGATCCTATGCTATTAGATTACGACCAGTGAATATTTCATTGAAATCCAATTTTATCCAATTTTTTAATTAATTTAATTTGATACAATACAAGAATAAATAGACTCACATGTTGTGGAAGCACACTTCAAACTTAATGAGAGTTGGCTGCAATAAACTCCTGAGATTGAAAGTTAATCTTTACTAAACACACTTTTAAAAGAACTTTGATCATTAATTCTTTATCATACCCATATCGAATAAATTTTTCGATATAGGGAATAATTATGCTTAAAAAAAGTACACATTCAAATTTCAATTGCAAATGGGCAGTAAAATAATACATTAAAAATATAGTGAGAAAAAACTTAAATTATAATACTCTCTACCTTAGGCATTTTTTTTTCATGAGTATGTATTTTTGGTAATGTAATCTTTCTTTTTAAAGACATTTGAGTATGTAATCACACTATATATGTTTGTAAATAAATATGGAAGTGACAAGAGATCATGAAGTTTACGAAAGATTAGGCTTAATATAATTTCTAGTTATTTGGACTTTCATCAATCACTTTACATGTTTTCTGCCCAATCATGACTTGATTGATTGGAGTGAGAAATGCTATGTCGTCTGAAGGCCTTTAAGTTTATGGTGAAAATTGTAGACGACATAGCATTGCTCACGATAAAATTGCAAAATTAGTAGCGTTTTTGGGTACAGATATGACAAATAACAACTTTTTTATTAACACCATAGATAAAAATGCATAGATATTTGTTGGAGAACTTTAATATTATCACACTCTGGTTTTTCTTATATATCATTTTCACTTATTTTTCTTTTTATCTCTCTCATATATTTTATTACATCATTTATCATATCACTTATTTCTCTATTCTTTATTTTTATATCTCTCTAGAGGTGGAGATGTGTGTAAGCATTATTTTACCTCTAATTCTTGAGTGTACACTCCTCAAATAAAGTAAGAGAGATAATCATCGGAAAAAAAAATAACGTAAGAGAGATAGAATTTGAAAAGGGGAAAAAAAATGAGAGATTCATGGTGATAAGAATAGGAAATAGAGAGAGAGAAAAAAATGAAATAAATAAGAAGTAAAGATAATGCGATGCTTGAGAATTAGGATTACAAGACTAATAATAGCTTGAATATAATGATATGGTCTATGGATGCTTATCATATATCGGCATGTTAAAAACATAGTTCATTCTTCTTCTTCTTTTTTGACATAAACCCAATTCATTTTCTAAATTAATTTTTATTCTTATTTTTCTATAAGGTTGGCCAAAATGTCAAGAAAAAAATGGACTGTGTCCGTTGGATCAGCTAATTTAGCCCATTATTTTCTGTGGGTTGTATTGAGGGTAATGAGCCCACAAGTTCATTTTGATTAATCTGCTTTAGCCCGTCAAACACATGTTAACTGTTAAGAGTTTAAATGTCAAAAATATAGAAATCTAAATATTTTTTTGGTTACATAGAAATCTAAATATAACAAATTACTTTTTCTTTTTAATCATTTTAAATTAAACAGATATATTTTTATTTATTATTTAAATATGATGTAGTAGATGAAGAATCCTAATTAAACCAAAAAAAATTGTGTGCAGTTAGTACAAATCTGATCAATATTTATAATGAAATTATGCGTTACTACAATTTAGAAAATTAGAAAAAAATACAATTTGTGAAAAAGTCGTCGACAGCAGGATTCGAACCTGCGCAGGCAATGCCCAACAGATTTCGAGTCTGTCTCCTTAACCACTCGGACATATCGACTTTGCATGTTAGGATGCTTGAGATATTATCATTTAAAATATACAAAATGGAGATTGATAATCTGGAAATTGATGGCATTACCGAGCCGAGAGAAAAAGGAAAGGGCTTCAAATACATCTAATTTAGTTTTTTCAACAGAAAAAAAAATGTCAATTAAATATTCCATTAAATAATGTATTTTTTTTTACATCGAAAAGATATTAAATAATGTATATGACATTTTGACTCATCTTCTTTGTCAATAAGCAAGTGAGTTGATATAGTAATCAACACTTCATTCTTTAAGTAAGTGGTTGGTGGTCTGAATCTTAACTTTTGTGAATGAATAAAAAAAAGAAAAAATTATTTGGTAGCCTCTACACTGGGTGCACTATTCGTTAAATGAGATATTAGTTTCATAGTTACTAATTGTGAGGATAATTTTTTAAGAAAAGATAGATTCCATTCATAAACTTAAAACTTTGAAGATATGGGTGAAGAAGAAAAAAAACTTATTTATCACAAAGTTCTAGAGTTCAAACCCTATCTATACTAGATACAAAACACAAGCCCTTTAGAACGACAAAAAACCAACGTGGCATTCTCACAACCGTTTGCCACGCGTCTGTTTATTAGCCTACTCTTGATTACTGAAGGACCATATGTGTTTCGAATTTCATTTGTTTCCTAGCTTGGATGTAGTTATATGTTTTGTCCCACTTTTAATATACAAAGAGTAAGACACTGTAGCTCCATATGTATTTCGTTGACCTTCTGTTTGCAGGCTGGAATGGATTTATATGTTTTGTCCCACTTTTGAATATCATTTTTCATAATGAATATTATTCTTGGTACTATAAATAACAATGCCAATCTCATCAAAAATGCACACCCTTCCTAAGTCCTAACTGATCCAGTTGTGTTCCATATCTTTAGTTATCATTTTCCTGTCTTGATCCGCTATGGAGTTTGTTTACCACAATGTTGATGAGCTTCGTTCTGGGAAGCAACATTGGAGGATATTGGTGAAGGTGGTTCGAATTTGGTACAGCCAAGGATTTGCCTCATCGAAGCTTCCTCTTTCTCTTGAGTTGGTGCTGATGGATGACAAGGTATGATAGTGTTATATCACCTGTTTATATTTTCTTTTTTATTTAAATCAAGGTAATTGTAGGATGTTGGTATACATGACAGGGTTCGAAGATCCATGCGATTATTAAGAAGACTTTGATGTACAAGTTTGAGAAGTTACTGGTTGAGGGCAATGTCTACAGTTTGTCTTCCTTCGTTTTAGTGGATAGCAGTGGGGATTACAAACCTACGAGACACAATTACAAGATTTGTTTCATGTATAACACTGAAGTGCGCCACATGCCCCATATTACTATTGATGAGTTTCCCTATAGCTTTGTATCTCTTGCTGACATTTTAGCCCCTAGCTATGATTCTGGTTATCTTATTGGTAAGAATTGGTACATGTTTTATCTAAGTTTTGTATCTCTTACTCTGAAGAGTTTTTGCCCATCTAACATGTTTTGAACTATGATTGCAGATGTAATTGGCATTTTGACTGGTGTTGGAGTTGAGAGGGAGATTGTTACAAATGGAAAGAAGTCAAAGATGAATGTGATTGAGATTGAGTCTGCCGGGTAATTTAATCAAAGGATTTTTATCTTTTTAATAAAAAAATGTAGACCAATTTTTTGTCTTAATGAATTTTTTCTTTTAACAGCCTCAGGGTTGAGTGTGCCCTCTTTGGCGCCTATGTTGATGAGTTAGCTAATTTTCTAGGAGGGGGTGAACTCAACAACCCTGTTGTCATTATTCAGTTTGCCAAAGTGAAATCATTCCAGGGGAACAACAGTCTTCAGAATGTGCATGGTGCTACCAAAATCCTGTTTGACCCTGATCTTCCTATGGCATCTGTTTTGAAATCAAAGTATGGAATTAATATATTTAGAAAGCTTATTTGTTAAATTTCAATGAATGCGATGATGACAATTCAGTTTATCATTTCCAGTTATTTAGATGCTAATGCGAGTGCATCCCATACACTAAGTCAACTGTCAGATTCCAAATCCGTATCTGGTGAAGAGGATTTTTTGGTCTTAACTAGCAGCAAGTCCATTGCTGAACTTAGTGATATTAAGAAGGTAACAATGTGTTTGCAGTATTTAGTTTGTTGATGGTATTTACGGATATTGCGACAATGTACTCATTATGATCTGTTTGGTCTAGGACTGTGTGTGTGTCGTGTATGGAACCATACTCCCTATGGAAGAAGGTGTGGACTGGTGGTATACTGCCTGTAGATGCAGTCGTAAGGTGTATGCTGATGAAAGGATGTTTTTCTGCGAGGGATGTAATCGCCATGTTATTGCAGTTTACCCAAGGTTGGTTGATTTCAGTTGTAATCATATACAAAGTTGGAATGGGGTAAACCTTATGTTAGCAGAAGAAAATAAATCAAAGTGTGACACTGTCTAAATTGTGTACATAGGTTCCGTCTTCAATTGAGGGTGGAAGATAACTCTGGCAGTGCTAATTTCATCCTCTTTGACAAGGAAGCCACAGCACTGCTTGGAAAAACATGCACTGAGATGGTTGATTCATGTGACAGGGTACATTAATGATATATTGATTTCATCCCGGATAACTTTTATATATTCATGTAATTCATTCACGCCTTGCATTTTATTTTGTTGCTATTATAGAATGAAGGTGGTACTGGGTTACCTGTTGAATTGACCAGTGTGTTTGGGAGATCTGCTCTTTTCAAAATAGAGGTGAAGAATTTCCAGGGTCAGAGGTTTGATAGGTCCAGATTTGAGACTTCGTATCGTGTTAAGCGTGTTTGCACTGATGAATTGATTATCGAGCAGTTCAAACATTTGCAGCTAGATCTGAGTGTACGTGTTTATCTCCCTTATTTTTGTTATGCTTATTTACCTAATGCTGGGGCTGATCTTAATGAATACGGGATAAAGGTGGGTGCATCTTCTAGCCGTGGCATGCTGACCCCTCAGTCCACACTCAACAAAGAAGTCCTCCGGAATGAAGACATCGGGAAGGTATTCATTGAAATTGGTTTTTCTTTTTTATCCATATTTGTGAAAGGGGCATACAACACGCTTGAGAAATAATTGTTTTACTTCATTTTGTTAGGATTTGCTGGATGAGTTTGTCGTCGTCTCCAGTGAGAAGGTTTCAGAGCCTGATTTGTCATCTGAACTTCCAACCACTGATCTGAATGCAAATACTCAGGAGACCATAAGTCCAAAGAGGAGTCCCTCCCTTGACAACGAGGGTGTTCAGGTTCTGTCCAACAGGAAGAAGAAGGTGATTCCAAAGGCAAAGAAGGATAAGATTTGAAACCTATCATATTGACGATGCAGCTGTTTGAAGTCAGAGTATTAAGTCCATGATTATGTTCCTAAAATGCAGAGTTTGCTTGCAGTTTGTTGTTTAGCCCTATTATCTACGTTTGTTTTTCAGTATCATGTGTTGTTTGTGTTGTTATGATGTGAGTTTCCAAAAATACCAGTTTCTTTGAACATGGTAATGAGTATGAATAACACTAATGTTGTTTGCATCGTCAACTTTGTGTTAGATTATGATCATTGAGAAGATTTGGAGTGCATAAAATAAAAAGGGGTCATATAATTAAAAGGAACAAAGTTTAGCTGTCATTTTCTTTTGAAGGGCTGGCTGGATTAGTGTCACAAGTCTGTCTTATAACTGGTTTCTTAAGTATGTCACAAGCTTACTGATTAAAGTTGAAGCATATTTTTAGACGAGAAGATATTGAAGAGTAGTTCAGTCCAAAATTGTGATTATAACACTCTAATTACCTTGTCTTAAATACATAGAATGACTATTTGGTCAATGAAATATCTATTTATCTTAGGTAATAATCATCATTATCCGAACACCTGTTTCCTCAGCATAAAGATGGTTTGATGGATGAAAAAATTGACGAGAAAATATTGTTGAAAAATGCTTATTGTTACAGCTTCACGGTAGTCCAAGTCTTACTGAAATACTATTGGATCTCACATTTTCCATCCAAAATGGGTGTGTTAATGCAATGAAAACTTTGTCTTATCTGCGTTATAGGTAATGAAAATAAATTCTGGAGTGTGGCAAAGAAGTGAATGTTGCATTCAAATTGCCAACTTATGTATGGCACTGTCACATTTATCCCGTGAGAGCTATGTCCAATATAGTCTTTCATTGATTCCAAATACAGTTACACAGCTATCAAAAGACTCATGGTTTAAAGAGAGTATTCCTTCTCATGACGAAATGATTTGTTTGAAGTTAAGCACAAATAAGGAGATTGAGATTCAGAGAGAACAACCAAAAGACAAGTGTGTGAGTTCATTGTGAGACAGAAAGTGTACCCAGTAAATTGTATTTAGTGCAACCGAGTGAGATGGCTTGGGTATCTTACTTATGATATTACGAAATCATAAGTAATCTTATGTTAAAACAATTTATGAGTAATATCTCAACAATCACTTTGGTAATTGAATTTGCAAAAAGATA
Organism: Lotus japonicus; assembly: GCF_012489685.1. Taxonomy (NCBI): domain Eukaryota; kingdom Viridiplantae; phylum Streptophyta; class Magnoliopsida; order Fabales; family Fabaceae; genus Lotus; species Lotus japonicus. The sequence goes on along the minus strand of NC_080043.1, from coordinate 27,896,104 downwards.
CAAAATGTGTGCGTTAAGTTAGTTATACAGGTGCAGTAGGAGCTCTCAAGTTTTCCATATTTAAGTTCAAAGTCAGGTAATATTTAGATGAGATATTAAAAATTGCACATCTATTTAGGTCCCTCAAATTTTTTGGTCATTAATATTTAGTCCTTCTCCTCACATTATTAAAGTTACTGGAACTAACAAGTCACCATGAAATCATTGTCCAGCCTATGCAACCAGTGGGGATGTCAAAAAACGCAGCCATGTATATTTTTTAGTACCATTTTATATTTATGTATATAAATCAGGGACCTTAATCAGATTTTACCCTAGAAAAATTAATAAATAAAATATAAAAAATCAACTAATTTATCTTAAATGATTTTGGTCCACCTAGATCATGGGTTTTTGTAACCCAAATTTTAGAACGAGTAATTTAGACAACCACATTCCACAACGGATTATGGGAAATTAATATATATCAATTTGGAATTATACGTGTATAGATTTGGAAACTCTATAGGAATTCATATAATTTGGAATATATAAGAACTTCAGTTAAAAGTTGTTGCAGATTGACCTAACATTATTGTACAAGAAAATACTCCAAGAAAATGGCTTATCTTATACTCCTTCCGGTCCTTTTTATAAGAAAATTTTGACAAAATCATACTAACATGTGAAACTAACATTTTTTATCAATTAAATTATTATGCTTAATTTCAATGATGTATTTTCCTTTTCCCAAAAAAAAAACATGCTAATTATCATAAATGTTGACAAAACTTATTGGGTGCTTGCAATTTCCCTCCAATTTCTTGCATGGGGAATTTGTTTCTTTGCATTCGAATGAATTATTTGACTTAATTTTTTAAGATTGTTTTTTAAAAGAAGGACAAAAAAATATTCTCAAACGTGTTTCTTATAAAAAGGGTCGGACGGATTACTAAATTACACCTATTGTTACGATTATGATGCTCACTAACATAATGTCATTCAAGTGCGTGTAATATTTTTGAACTTAAACTAATACGTTGATTGTGAAACTCAATCCTTCTTAACATAAAATCATAATGAATTGCACCATTTATGGGAATACCTGTGGTTACAACCATTGCAAGTGCAAGATATGGTTATGCATCATATCATATAATTCATGAAGGAAAAGATATGTCCAAAGAAATCCACCTACAACTACAAAGGGTAGTTGATGTGAGAGGAATTCATTTAATGTTTTCTTTTCCATTCCCCTATCCTACGCACAAATCTAAGGCAAGTATACACACCTCATTTTTAAAACACTTCATTTCCACATCTTTTTGTTTCTATCTCATTCCTCTTACCATCTATCACATCTCATACTTTCTCTCTCTTACTTTTCCTTTTCTTCCTATCTCTCTCTTCATTCCACCTCTTCCACCTCAAAGAGAGGTGTAAGTAACATTACTCAGTATTAAGGGACCGGAGCGCCACAAATGTCCTTCGTAGGTGCACGTTTCATGGGTAGTTTATATGCAGTTTATATGCACTTTGTATGTATAGATACTGGATGGGAAGCTTCGAATATCAACTGATTATATGAGTGTATATTACCCCTAATAAATAACTCTAACTTCAGCAATTATTCTTCTGACAATTCAGAGTAGTGGGCGGCTGATGAGACTACCCTGGCATCCGCATCATGGCATGCAAAGAAGATTTTCTTGCATAAGTCTCTGTTTGTCTAGATTTAGTATATGCTATAACATGTCCGTAATAAATTATATGAGTTGAGGTCTGATTTAACACATTTATTAGTTTAGCAAGGTCCGTAAGGTGATATAGATGGGGGTTTTATCATGATCATGAAACTTGCAGTTTTTTTCCATCTTATTAAAACATTAGTGTTATGAGGTAGAGAGAGGTGGAGGTAGAGAGAGATGATAAGTAAAGAAAAATTAAGACATAGAAAATTTATATCGGGTGGGATGATAAGATAATAGAGATAGAAAAAAAATTAGTTTATTAGTGTTTAAAACATGAAATGTGTAAATATCATTGAGAAAATTTACTTTCACTACATTTTGCACATAGTTATACGTGCAACATGCAAAAGAAGAAGTAAAATACAATTAATGCTTGAACTTTGTACAGGTTAGCCAATTAAATCTATGTCTCACATAATATGTAAAAATTTCATTTTTACTGGAGTAGTGCCTTTATGACTGGTGTTGTGAACAACCAGTTTTTTGCAATGTAGATACAAATCATTTACTTCTCTTTGGTATGTGCCAAACTCGGTGTAAAAATTTTGCACCCACACTTTGCTATAAATAGACACCTTTGTTAAGATGCATTTCATCCATGTGGTCTGATACACTTCTTCTTTCAAAGAAAGCTCTACACTGCTATCCACTTCCACAATGGTTCATTTGGTGCCATGGGGCGGGTACATGGATATGATAGGCATCTTGCCGCGCCAAAATGATGTATGACACTTACACTACCTTCAACTAGAGCATTTTTGGTCTTGAATTCTTACAAACTGGAGTAAATATCACATTGTCATATCTTTGGCAAGACCATACAGCATGCATGTTTCACTCTTTTATTTCAAAAGTTTGATTATCATAACAACTATATAACTTTTTAAAAAATTTCATTGCAAAAAACTGGTATAATGGATTGTAATCAGCCAGGATTTTTAAACATGCTGGAGTCATAAAAATCTATTTCAAGCCTTTGAGTATAGTATATGTAGGATAAAATGAAAACTTAATTTTGTTACTCACGCAACAGACTTGTGATATCATTCCCTTTTCTTTAGTCATTGTTTGGAAAACACTTTATCCAACTAAAAATATGATATACTGTAAGTTTTCACTAATTATATGATTCTTGGTGTAGGATTACGTTGTCATTGAACAACCATTTGCATATCCAAGTCTGATTGGACAAAAGTGGTTACTTGAGGACCCTTTCCAGAGGTTCTACGTGGTCGACTTTAACATGGATTTTGCTAAGCCTGTCCTGGGCCTAGGATGGAGGTCTATAGTTGACGCATATGGGTTGGATCAGACTCATGTGTGTATACTTAACATGGTAGCACCCTCTCATTTTCATTTGAGAATATTCGATTTGTACCAACAAGAGATAAGCTATCTACCATTGCCAGCTGTTAGGGAAGGCTCAGGATCTGTAAACGTGGAGCACAATCTACGTGAGAGCGTATCTATAGACAAAACAGATGAAGAAGACTTTACACAAGCAATGGCCTTGGTTCTTTACGACGGTCAGCCGTTCATGGAGGAGCCACGCGTTGAGCCTCATCATGAAAATGGCTCTGCCACCGGATCAGCTGGATCAATGGTGGAATTTGTTGAAGCCAAACCTAAGTATGTCTTGAATCTCACAACAGAACTCACTCATCACCGTGCTTATACATGTCAGTTTGTAAGTGAAACTAATTAACTTTATCGACGTCGTTTATATTTTCTCTGATTAGCAATTAGCTTTCATAAGTATTAACTCCTTCCCTTGATTATACCCGTGTTTGTTAAGAAAAGGTTAATGAGAATATTTGCTTGCTATGTAGAACTTGTCCGGGAAGGCTGCTAAATTTGTGCGCGAGAATGGGTTGGAGCCATGGTATATAAGAGGCCCAGACGGTGTCAAACGTAAAATCAACGTCCTATTCAAACATAACCAACCTTACACAAAGCTGGGAAAGGGATGGAGAAAGTTCTGCAAGAGCCAAGGCGTCCAACATGGTCAAAAAGTGTCTATGAACTTCACAGATGGGCTCACCAGGTTGATTGATGTTGAGTTTCTAAAGTAGTTATTTGGTTTGGCCAAATGGAATGGGATTAATGTACTCGCTGGTGCATCTTTTTGGAAAGCTTTTGGGAAGAAACAAAAAGTAATCCAACCACTATTAGTGTGTCTTTAGTGAAGTTCTCATTGTCAAGTGTAGCTCGTGTTTAATGTCTCTGTTTGTTCTATTAGTTCTTTTCCTCAAAGGTTGCGCGCTCAAGGTTGTTTGTAACTAAATTATCAAAATTTAACTGTTTTCTCATATCTAATATGTGTTTCCATCTATGGTTAATATTCCAGACTTCAAACATATCTTAATTTGGGGTCATCCTGAAATACAGCATAATAAGGGGCTTATATTCACGCTAGGACAAAATCAGAAAAATCTATAAGACAATATGTAAGAAAGTTTAATATGGTTAAGAGAATTAGTCAACGAGTTAAAGAAAAATGACATAATAAAGTAACTTGTGAAACAGTACATCTTATAAATAAGCCCAAAGTGGTATATGATATATTATACCACATTCATGATACCTTAATATATTAGTATGAATCTCTAGATGGAGTGATAGTATAATTTTGGCTTTTGTCGTTCATGGTGTCATGTGTTTCTATTAGAGAGAGGGGAAAATATCTATGGACCATGATCATATATATATTAAGTGTGAAGTTGTCATAAGAAATTGGTACAGAGCTAAGGATGAACATTAGTTCCACCAAATAGGTAAGAAACACCATTTCAGGCTCGATGGAGAATCCAACTAGGCAAGTCTTCAATCCTGATAAATGTGAAAAAAAAGGTATTCTTTCGTAAGATGTATTACAGCTTGTGTTTATAATGGTGCTGAAGTTTCCATTTATTTGTGCTTCATCAATAAGGTGTTAGATTTAATAGTGTGGATTTCTATATTCTGCAGAAGCTTTGGCAAGAACATGCAGGAGTAATAGGAAGCAACTTATGCAGCGGAAAAGAAATTCCGAAGGGCTAGATCTGAACAAAGGTGGTGGAAGCAGTGGACAAGGCAAGCATTGTTATATGAACCCTACCTTAATTTGCATTGTATTGATTTTTAGTACTTTCGTATGGTAAACTTCAGCATATAATTGGTAAAAGTTGTCTAAATCTAAACACAATAGGTATATATTGTCTTACTACTTACAATAAGCATTTGTTTAATAAATTCATTCTATTTCGACAACAGTAACAAAGTCCAGGAAGATAATCCAAAGCCCCATGTTATCAGACATAACTAATATCAGTTCGGTTGAGACTGGTGGACGCTTTTGTCGCATGAGTTTGGATAGACCTATTAGAGTTCCATGTCCAACGCCTAATGTCGTTTCCACAACTAGCGCAATTTGTAAGAACCATCATTACATAATGTAGACCTCTTGAGATGATAAGATTGTAGTAGTTTACCAGGAGGACTTACGTCCTGTATTTATGCAGGTGATTTAAACTCAAGCTCTTTAACAAATAGGCTTCCATTATCTATTTTCAATGATGGACCGTTAATTCAATCCCAAATAAGCGGTATGTCCTTTTGATTTTTGTTGAACTTACATATGGGAATGGTTAGTTGAAAAGATGTCAAAATCAGGATTATGTCTCACATTGTCCAGGTACAAACATTATTAGCAAACAACAAACCGCAGCTGCAAGGTTGAATAGATTGTTATGTTTAAGAAAAAAAAAAGATCTCAATTCATATGGACAAGGAAAATTTGGCCGAAGGATATACCGACAAAGGTTTGTTCACTCGCATTCATTAATTTGGTTCTTTTAACTGGTTAATATTCAAGGGGTCACCCCTGAAACTAAATTGTGTTGTTCAGTTAAATCAAAGTACGTCAAAGGTGGTAAAACAAAACTCCTTCCGAAACAAGTTGGTGATAATAGTACCTTATGTAAAAGAAACCATTTAAGACGGAATCAAGCAAGCTCTTCTAAAGATCCCTTACCTGCAAATACGTCTGTTAGAGGGTTATCTTTGTATCGTCAATTGGTTTGTGAGTTTGATAGAGCAGCTGACCCACAACCGAATGTTTCAGACATATTTGAAGTCGCTGAGTTAATAGGTAAATAGTTAGAAATTTCAATTTTATTGTATATACATTTTTAAAATTCAAAATTAACCAGCATGATGATGTTACCTATTATCTTATGTAGAAGAGGTCTATCTCGGTGACGCTTCATATGTATGTTGCTACTGTTCTGCTTTGATGTGGTATGACGAACGGCTGGCAAAAAGTAAGCACTCATTAAATCCATAATTCACAAGGTGTTGTATGAAAGGGAAGGTAGTGCTGCCATTTCTATCAAAACCACCTCTTCTTTTATATAATCTGCTTCATGGTATAGATCCCCGATCGAAACACTTTAAGGAAAATATTAGGGCATATAATAGTATGTTTGCCTTTACTTCGATTGGTGGAAAGGTGGAAACGGCTGTCAACAATGGAGGGGGCCCACCCCAATTTGTCCTCAGCGGTCAAAATTATCACCGGATAGGTACCCTATTACCTCAACCCGGCGAAATGCCGAAATTTGCTCAACTATATATATATGACACTCAGAATGAAAATGCAAATAGAATGAAACCGTTTAAGTAAGTTTTATTATTTATGGCTTTAATATTAAATTATTTGTCGATCTTGAAGTTGGATATTTTATTTATCAAGTGTTGTGTACTATGTGCAGTTCATTAAAGGAAGCTGATAAATTGGATATATCATTAGTTGATGAATTGAAGCAAATGATTGATGAGAGTAATGTTTTGGCTAAATCATTTCGCAAAGTGAGAGATTATATCAATTATACACAAGGTTCAGCATTTGCTTTGAGACTTTTTCGCAAACGAAGTAAGGACCCTAGAACATATAACCTTCCCACATCTGATGAAATAGCTGCACTTATTGTAGGGGATTTTGACACAGTAGAAGTTGGCAGAGATATCATTGTAAAAAAAGAGGGGGTTCTAACTAGGATTCACGAAACTCACACTTCGTTTATTCCATTACAATATCCGTTGATGTTTCCTTTTGGTGAAGATGGTTGGCAAGAAGATATCCCTTTATCTGGTATTGCTGCATCAACTAGCTCTCGAGTCAAACCTCACGTCACATTGAGGGAATTCATATGCTTCAGAATACAAGAGAGGAATAATGAAAATGGGAATGTTTTATTATGTCGAAGGCTTTTTCAACAGTTTGTGGTTGATTGTTATACAATGTTAGAATCTCAAAGGCTTTCATATCTTCGCAACAACCAAAAACTTATTCGAGCTGATTTTCTAAGTGGTCTTGAAGAAGCCATGTCTAGGGGTGAAACTGACCCGAGTTCTTTAGGGACGCGTATTGTGTTACCGGCATCATTTGTTGGTGGGAAACGGTATATGTTTGATTGTTGCCAAGATGCAATGGCTATATGCAAGCGCTTTGGTTATCCCGATCTTTTCATTACTATGACCTGCAATTCTTTGTGGAAAGAAATTGACAGGTTTGTTCGAGAACGAAACCTACGAGCTGATGAAAGACCTGATGTTTGTTGTCGAGTGTTTAAAATCAAGCTAGACCACTTAATAGCAACGCTGCAAAGTGGTATTATTTTTGGTCCTCTACAAGCAGGTGCAGATTGTAGTAATTATTTATTAATGTCATTTGTAAGCATTTTTGTGTATTCACTAACGAGGATTTAAAATTTCAGGGATGTATACAATTGAATTTCAGAAAAGAGGATTACCACACGCGCATATTTTGTTATGGCTTGGCAAGGAGAACAAGTTAGTTACAACATCTGACATTGATAAATGCATAAGCGCTGAAATTCCTGACAAGAAGGTATATCCTAAATTAAACAAAGTTGTATCTACTTATATGCTGCATGGCCCGTGCGGTCCTGGTTATGGTAAATCTCCTTGCATGGCAAATGGAAAATGCAGCAAATTTTTTCCTAAGAAATTCCAAGAAACCACATTAATTGATGAAGAGGGTTATCCTATATATAAAAGGAGAGATTCAGGAAATTATGTTGAGAAGAAAGGGATTCGCATGGACAATAGTTACGTTGTCCCTTACAATCCTCAACTTCTGATGCTATACAATGGTCACATCAATGTAGAATACTGCAACAAGTCAAATGCGATCAAATACCTGTTCAAATATGTCAGCAAAGGGCCAGATAGAGTAAATGTTGAGATTTCCAATCACAAAAATGATTCCACAGATCCTGAGGTGAAAGACGAGATTAAGCAATATTATGATTGCAGATATTTGACTCCATGTGAAGCTGTTTGGCGGACCTTCGGCTATTACATTCATGTTAAGTGGCCGTCGGTTAAGAAAATGACCTTTCACCTACCAAATAAGCAAAGTGTTTGTTTTAGAGATCATGGTGATTTGAACCACATTGTTGAAAAAGCCTCTGATAAAGACACTATGTTTATAGCGTGGATGAAAGCCAATGATATCTATGAAGAGGGAAAAGCCTATACATATGCAGAGTTCGCATCATATTTTGTTTATGATGAGGACAACCAAACATGGCATCCAAGGAAAAAAGGACACTCTATTGGAAGACTCCAATATATCCCTCATGGAGTTGGAGAACTTTACTACTTGAGAGTTCTACTAACTATACAGAAAGGTTGCACAAGTTGGGAGAGCATTCGAACCATTGATGGTGTTGTATGTCCATCATTTCAAGACGCATGTTATGCATTAGGATTGTTAGCTGATGACAAAGAATTTATAGATGCAATAATTGAAGCAAATGATCTAGCATCAGGTTAGTACTACACAAATCACGTTATTTATACACTTAGACACACACAAGCTGCTTTGTGTTTGCTACAGTTTATCGCCGCATGTGTAATATTTATTGCGCTGGATTTTTATGTAGGTATTCAGCTTCGGAAGTTCTTTGTCATGTTGCTTACTACAAACACTATGAGCAAGCCTGAATTTGTGTGGGAGAAAAGTTGGAGGATTTTAGCTGACGGGATAGTTTATGAAAGGAGGAAAAAGCTACGCATTCCAGGTTCTTCTTATTAAAGAAATACATTTCAACTAATACACATATAGTAGCATGAAACACTAACTGGTTAAATTCTTATGTAGATCTACATGTAAATGATGAGGATCTGAGAAATCTTTGTTTAGCAGAACTGGAGAAGTTAGTTGCTGAATATGAATGGAAGGTCATTAAAAGATTATTCATGCCTCCCCTTTCCTGATTTATTTGATGTCAGCCAGTATGAGAACAAATTAGTAGCTGATGAGTTGAATTATGATAGAGCTGAGATGGAAGGTTTGCACGATTCATTACTCAATTCACTAACTTCAGAACAACAACAAATATACAAGTCCGTAATGGATGCTGTTAAAAGTAAGGTTGGAGGTCTGTTTTTTTTATATGGATTTGGAGGTACTGGTAAAACGTATCTGTGGAATACGTTATCTGCTGCAGTAAGGGCACAAGGGTTGATTGTATTAAATGTTGCTTCAAGTGGAATTGCATCATTACTTCTACCTGGGGGAAGAACTGCGCATTCTCGATTTTCTATTCCCATTTCTATAAAAGAGAGCTCAACTTGCAATGTGGCGCAGGGTTCTTTAAAAGCAGAGTTGTTACAAAAAACAAGTCTGATCATATGGGATGAAGCACCAATGCTTAATAGATTTTGTTTTGAAGCCCTGGATAGGACTTTAAATGACATAATGAAGTCGCACCCAAGTGGTACTAATGGCATGCCTTTTGGTGGTAAAGTTGTTGTGTTGGGGGGAGACTTCAGGCAAATATTGCCAGTTATACAGAAAGGAAGTCGCTGTGATATAGTGAATGCGACCATAAATTCGTCATATCTTTGGAAGAAGTGTTCTGTTCTTAAATTGACAAAAAACATGAGGCTGACAAGTTCTCAATCCCTTGATGAAAACATGGAGATTACAAAGTTCGCTGATTGGCTACTGGACATTGGTGATGGGAAATTGAATCCAAATGGGGATGGAGAATCTATCATTCAGATACCAGACGACCTTCTTATTCTTGACTCAGATAATCCAATTCAAAGTTTGATTGATTTTTCTTACCCTCATATGTTGGAGAACTTGAGAAAAAAGAACTACAAATTCTTTGAAGAACGTGCTATATTGGCCCCCACTTTAGAAAGTGTAGAAGCAATCAACAATGAGATGCTATCTAAAATACCAGGAGAGGTTAGAGAATATTTGAGTTGTGATTCTACTTGCAAGTCAGATGAAGATTCCGAGGTTGAAGCAGAGTGGTTCACAAGTGAGTTCTTGAATAATATTCAATGTTCCGGCATACCAAATCACAAATTGACTTTAAAGGTCGGTGTCCCTATCATGTTGTTGCGCAACATTGACCAAGCAGGTGGACTTTTTAATGGCACAAGAATGATTGTTAAGGAATTGGGCAAAAATGTCATTGTTGCATATGTTGTTTCTGGGAAGCAGTTAGGGGGGAAGGTGCTTATATCTAGAATGGATTTAGTTCCTTCCGACTCCGGTGTTCCATTTAAATTTGTCAGGCGACAATTTCCAATCTCTTTATGTTTTGCAATGACTATTAATAAAAGCCAAGGTCAGACGCTATCTCATGTCGGTTTGTATCTACCCAAACCAGTGTTTACTCATGGTCAGTTATATGTGGCACTATCAAGGGAAAAGTCAAGAAAAGGTTTGAAAATTTTGATTTTGGATGAAGATGGGTTAATCTCGACTGTGACAAAAAATGTGGTATACAAGGAGGTTTTTAATAATCTTTGATGCACATCCTATAGCTGAAATATGTAAGTTATTGCAATGAACTTTTCTTCCAGCATAATTATCTATTTCCATTATGATCCCATCGTATGAAATTACCTCATACATGTCCATTTCTATTTGCAGACTTAATCCTGGAAGACACATTTTTCGTGGAATATGTAATAAGAGTGGCTTAATCCATTTCTATTTGCAGAGTTAATCCATTTATATTTGCAGACTTAATTCTTTCAGCTCATTTTTCGTGGAATAGTATAGATGGGAGCTCCATGGTCACTATCATTCATATATGATGCACACCCATTTATATTGTGATAATTACTCAATGCTTCTGCGTATACACAACCACAAAGATAGATACTTATTCACAATTTTGACAACTTCTATTTCAACATTTATCAACACGCAAATAGTTATCTTATCTTCTGCCATTATTGATGTTGACATCAATTTCGTTCATGGTTATTTAATCCAGCCAAATCTATAAACTATACTCATGCCAAATTATATATATGTTCAGCTAATGGGAAATACAATTCGTGCTGCATAAGAAAAAAACTAAAGTAAATATTCAAAATGTATTCACTATGTTTGGGTAAGCAACGGAATTAAACTGGTTACCTGTACTAAATAAGAAACCCGTTTAAATCAAATTCAGATATGCTTTTCAACAGGTATACAACTTAACTTTTATTATGCAATACTTACCTACCAATTTTTTCAAAAGAGGGATACTCATAACGCGTTTTATATATTATGGTAAACTAGATACATTAATATAACAAACCTGGCTCTGTGGAATAAATGCGTGTCAGCCAATCAAGCATATCATTTGAATAGCTTTGACTTATGCAAACTTTCATTCATATGTTTTGAACTACATAGGTATATATATTAAATTCTGCCATAATATTATAGCTTAGTGTATTGTTGAGTACTTATACCGAGCTTTAGACAAACGGGATTGCAGTGAAGTTCTTTGCAAGGATCAAAAAACTTCTCTTTAAATGGAGCTGAATTTCGGAGATGATCTTCTAGGATGTAGAGATTCAATTGCCATTCTCTCATTACCTGAGCAGGTGACTACCATTGTATAGCTTAATTGTTTTATGTTCTAATCTATTTAGGATATGACAAATGTTGTTCCCCCTTTCATTGTTCAGGAACTAGCATTCGTTTCACCCAGATTTGCTGTCGAATTTGATCATGAACTAACCAAGCAGTGGAAGTTGTTTGATCCCATTGGAAAGATGCATTTGGTTTCATATGAAAGAGAATCTGAAAAGCCTTTTTTGTGTCAAGGGTTATTGGAGATCCGCAAGTATTATTCATTGGAAGGGATGAACTGGTGCCTTCTTAAATACCAAGGTTTTTCCAACTTTGATTTATTTATATACAATGAAGGTTTTGAGGAATTATGTTACCTTCCTCCACCTCCCCCTCCACCTCCAGTTACAACTCCCCCTTCTCCTGCCATTGTTGTTGCAAACTCCACAGAGTCCGACTGTGAAGAGATCCAAACTCCTCAGGATCGAGATTGGATATTGTATCCATGCTTCTTCTCTTGCAGACTCTCACTTAATCAATCAATTTCGAGTCAGATGGTATGGTGTAACCAATTTACTTTTCTTTTGTAGTTCTAAAACAATGATTATAAAATTAATTGTTGTGTTTTGCAGAATTTGCCTGCTCATGTTTATGACTATCTGCTCCAGGGTGAACTACAAACCTGGCTATTGAGAGGTCCAACTGGCAAAGAAGTTCGTTGTAAAATTCTTGGTGTTACAGAACAAAGAACATATGCGAGGATTGGTAGGGGTTGGAGGGCTTTCTGCAAATTACATGCATTGAAAGAGGGTGACTCTTTAACCTTTTTTTTCACCAGTGAAGAAGTTGGCCTCATTGATGTATTAATACACGACGACAACCAGTAGCTAGGATGCACTGTATGTTGTAATATTAACTTCCTTTTCGCATGTAATGACTTTTATGATGTACTGGGTTGTCTCTTAAGACTATTGAACTGGGCAATGGAATATCTTACCTTTTATTAAATGAAGAATTTAGTTTGGTCAAGGAAAATTGTGAAGAAATTCTCACCGTGCAAAGCACGGGTTACTGTACTAGTAAACCACAACAACAAAAAAACAACTACAAGGAGTGCCACCTAAAACAAGGTTGGAGAGACCCAAACTGCTAACCAGCTACCAAGGAAAACCCCAAATATAAGAAGGAAAAACTCAACGTATCATGTCAAAGCCAATTCCACAAGCTTCAAATAGACATTAAACCAAAAGATACTTCCACTTCCTCATCATAGGCGAATAGACAAGGGGCATAAAACAACTTGAAACGTAAATCTCATGAAGCTATCTAAAAGGCAGTGAAAAAGGTTCATGTCCAAAAAAGAAATCAGACTAAACGTAGTAGATCCACCATTGCAAGGCACAATCAGACCATGGGCCAAAGGCTACACTAACTGCAACAAGATGGTATACCTCAATGCGTGACCAAAGTAGTCCAAAACAACACCCTGATAAACATTAGCAACAACATACAATAGGAAAGGGAGCAGACCAGCAAGAACCAATGGCACAAAAATACAACAGAAGGAATTTCCCAAACAAGACCAAGCCAGAAGTCCCGAAACCAGCACTAGAGACATGCAACCAAACCTAGATTCTGGTAGATAGGAAGGCAAGAGAAACCCTCGAAAAAGATGCAGGTCCACAAATTGAGCTAGGGAAAAATAGCTTACAAACACCCACGGGGCCATAAATAGGGACCAGACCTGGTTTACCCTATTGCAGCCAGACTTTGCACAAGGTAGTCAGCAATATGATTTGATTCTCTATATACATGGTTAACGCCAATGCAGTCCACCTCAATGCAAAGTAAACCAATGAGATTTATATCCTGAATCAATTTCCATTGTCTATTTAATTTACAATTGACCCATATTACTGCGAGGGAGGAATCTCTCTCAATAAAGACATGATTGAGTTGGAACTGGTAACAGAAAATGAGCGCATGCAGTATCACCTTGACCTTCGCCTCATAGGCCCACCAGTCCCACATTGCCTTAGAGAAGACCCCCAAAGCTTGCTTGCTAGAGTTTGTTATTACACCACCAATGTTACTTCTTCCTGGTGTTCCATGGGAGGATCCGCCAATGTTAAACCTGAGAACGCCTAGGGGAGGTGGGTTCCAAAGATTTACTTGATGCATCACCATTGGAGAGTTTAGCCGCATATTAACAAAGTTAAACAGAAAATCATTTTCACTGTAGGGACATTCCTTCCACCATGCTTTCACCCACCACGCTATCCTACTAATGTGCAAGTCTCAAACCACCTCAATGCAGAAGACTTTATTCTGAAAGACCATTTCATTAAGAGCAAGCCATATCAACCAGCACAACGCAAAAGGAATCATCTCCCACAATGCAAGATCCTATTTAGCTCTCAATGAGGGTCACTCTGTTATCAACCCCTAAACCTATTAAGGACAACACCATAAAACGCCTTCTCTCCTCAAGATAGAGCACCATAGAATCCATGTCGTATCACAACCAAGGATCAAGTGATTCGTTGATTCCATACCAATACCACAAACGCAACACCTTCCTTCATTTTCTATAATCAGCCCTTGGGCAAAAAAAATTATGTTAACGGCTATCTTGTTAAAGGCAGCATGCCATAGAAAAAACACTTCCTTTGGCTAGACGATTTTGCAGATGCTCTTGGGAATGATCTAGGATGCAGGGCTCAATAACTTTTGTTCTATTCCCCTGCAGATGACCTTCATGGAGAATACCCCATGCTAATCTCCAAGCTAGAGAACTAAATATTCTCCTACACTCAGCAAGTAGGAGTTAATTGTCATAAATACCCCTACGTATGCGGCTTGCGCCGTTAATTCGCTTCTCTTATATGACGCCCTCAAAATTTGAGAAGGTCTTAGCCAATAATGACTTAAGGGATAGAAGGGTTTCTAAACTTGTATATGATGCCTCTTTTTTTAAGGCCTCCAATCAATATTTTTTGAAGGGTCCTTTTGTGTGGAGGATATATGACTATCTAGATTTTAAGGTGCTGAAAATTGAATCTCTCTGTATGTCATGCGTACTCGAGACTGTTGCGAAATTGATCTGCCACTTTTTTTCCAACTGGTCATTTGCAGTCTCTGGTACTCTCTTGGTGTGGCCAAGAGTTTTTCCTATTAGCAGAATATGAGTTAGACCCAAGTAGCTCTTTACATTTTTTTTCCGTCTATTTGCGCACGCAAGGAAATAGTTCAGTTAACATGGCTATGGAATTTGAACTTGCGGTAAGGTCTAAGCTAACATTGGAGTTTGATAATCAGTACATTGACAACTATACATTTAATGTGGGAGACATTGGTGATGGGAATGTCCTATATAAGCCAATCTCTGTATTCAATATAGCACACGGGGCGTTATCCCAAATACAAATAGAAAGTTCAGAATCAGCAAAATAGGAAAGAAAACATATGCTGCAATAGGGGTGTACAAAACTCAATCCGGCCCGAAGATCCGTCCTCGGCCCGCACGTTTTAGGGTCGGGTTTGACCTAGCCTGAAATTTAAAAAAGGACAAAAAAAAGACATCTATTTTGAACCTGGTATCAGGTTGGGACGAGTGAGGGTTGATTCTCGGGCCACCCAGCCCGGCCCGAAATATAGTCTTTATATATTATACTTTCATATATCAATATATATGACACAATCACATTACTCTTCTTAACACATTTTCAACTTTAATGTTCCAAAGTACTCTTTATTCTATAATTCTACCTTATTATAATATAGAAGAAACTAAACAGATTGAGGATTTTAATGTTCTAATGCTTTAAGATCGAAAATAAATAACCCCAGTTATAGACTCTCAGCTAACTGTCATGGCCTAAGTACCCTTTTTGGATATCCATGTAAATTCTAAAATGGTAAATATGAAAATATGGAAGAGAAGAAAACCAATGAATGTTAAGTGTATGTAGATCATCAAGTAACGTTTAACAAAGCCAATTTAACCATACAACACTGATTCCCATTTTCTGTTTATGAATTTTTGTTGGCAGCCTTTGACTTTAAGATTTCAATTTCTTATTTTCTGTTAAAGTACTTCGTATTTATTTTGATAAGCCAATCTTTTTATTTAATCTAGCACAAGTGGTGTTATCCCAAATACAAATAGAAAATTCATAATCAGCAAAATAGGAAAGAAAGCACATGCTGCAGTTGTAAGACCCGTGAAAGTTTAAGAGAAATAAACTCGGTTAATTTCTCGGTTTAGTGCTTTAATGCTCGGTTAATGTGATCTTTATGAGTGTGACCTTGTATGATGAATTTTATCTAATGAAAGTAATATTTTGATTATTAGTATCGAAGCTATTTC
Organism: Lotus japonicus; assembly: GCF_012489685.1. Lineage (NCBI taxonomy): Eukaryota > Viridiplantae > Streptophyta > Magnoliopsida > Fabales > Fabaceae > Lotus > Lotus japonicus. Next base: position 27,880,122 of record NC_080043.1, on the reverse strand, counting down.
CCAAGTATTTCATTCTTCGTTCGTCGGAGAATTCGACTGCACTTCGGAAAACGGTCGAACCGACACGTTTTCGCCTGGAGCGCCTTTTGTCATCGAATTATTCTTCGAGTATGAAATAAATATTTTCCTTATCATTACGATGATCTACGCGTAATTTCGAGAATTTTGACTGTAATATTGATATAAGGTCAAGAAACTCGCCGGTAGTGTTTTCGGCTTGAAAACGAGTCGAGTTCGACTCGTAAACGAGCCAATCACGAAATTGGCCAGCTAATATCTGATTGTGGGTTTGTGTGTTCAGATTTAGAGTGTTGGAGGGAAAGGCTAATAGGATAGGCTCATGAACCAAGACTAAAAAGGCTAGTAGCATGATGACTTTGCCAAAGTAGGGTGCATGGGAAAACGAACCGAAACCACAAGTACAAGTCATCATTTCACCTTGGGAGTTGTCCATCACCTTGTCATAAGGGCTTCCCATCAGATTTCTGAACCAAAGTAAAGGAAATGAGAGGACTTTAGAGAGATAAGTGAGAGAGAGTTTAGAGAGAAGGTTCATCATCTTCTTCATCTTCAAGAAAAACCCTAACACAAATCTTCCTCAAACACCATCAAGACGTCATCTTTACCTATTCTACTCTTCACAAAGGAGCTAGTATTTAAGGTGAAGAACAACTCGAAGGAAATCAGACTAGAGAAAGGATGCGACAATTGAGCAACTTCTCCCTATTTTCCTTTCTCTTTTGAAAGATGAGTTTCCTGATGTCAGACTAAATATTATCAGCAAGCTTGATCAAGTGAACAAGGTTTGTTAACGGAAAATTGAATATTCTTTCAGATTGGCAATGCACATTTAAAATATTCTTTCAGATTGGCAATGCACATTTAAAATTGAATATTCTTTCTACATATAAGAATGCAACATACTTAGTAATCAGCATACACATAATGAAAAGAGGACACATATGTAATCAGCAGCATACACACAACACATATCCTTCATAATGCTCTAACACATATCTAGGCAGCCTGGTCACTGACTGTGAAGACCACAAAATGGAGAGTCTGGAACTTTGAAATGCATGCATATCAGGTGTCATTTTGTTCCATTCATCTTTGTGCAGTATAAGTCTTGATTGATGAGTTCTCCTCTTCGCCGCCTCTTCCCAGCGGGCTTCCCATCCGGCCCTTGACTGTGGACGATGCATTTGTCATCCCCTTGCTGGGGTTGGAATATGCACTGATAACAACTCTTCGTATATATGCATACTGTACCAAAAAAATGAAAACATGCACTCTATTGTAAGGTGAAATTTATCCTCTAAAAAAAAGTTAAGGAGAAAGCCAACGATCAAGGTAAGGGCACTTCGGGTCTTGGACTTTAGCGTGCAAAATTGCTTGCTATGAATTGCATGAGATTTGTATGATGATGATGAACATGTTAATACCTTAAAGAACTAATGGAAATGAGCTTGATATGATACATGAACCTTATAACCCTGTTAGGAAACTAAAAGGTTAAGACTTGGACAAAAGAAATGAATGAAGTTGGAAATGTTTAGAGGAATCTTGATCTGGCCGAGTAAGCTGGACAGTCTGTATTGTTTTGGGCATAACTCCTTGGATATGAGTCCAAATAGGATGAAACCAATTTTATTTGAATGCTAACTTAAAGTTATTCAATCTGTGAAAGTTTCATGATTTTTAGACTGCTAGTTTAATACAGTTTTTAATTTTACTTCTCCTTTTTCTGCTGCGAGTAAGCCCTGACAACCTGTACTATTTTGGGCATAACGCCTTGGATATGAGTCTAAATCGGATGAAACCAATTTTATTTGAAATTTAACTTAAAGTGCTTCAATATGTGAAAGTTTCATGATTTCTAGACTGCTAGTTCGATACAGTTTTCAATTTTAATTCTGCCCTTTTTCTGCTGTTTTGTTGCCTTGAATAATATGCATGATATACATGGAGTTTATGAGTTAAGAATTCTTGATTAACATGAGAAATTGATTATGAACATGATAAGTTAGGGATTGCTTATATGCTTCGATGTTTGAATAACATGAATGCGAATGATGAGATGGTTAAATGTCATGATGTTTGGGAACATGAAAACTTGTTGAGAACAAGATGAATAATAACATGCCTAAAAGTGTTGAAGTTTGAGAGAATGAATACTTGTTGAGAACATGATTACTCGTTGAAAATGATATGATGAACTCTTAGGATATCTATGATGAGTATATGCTTTACAAGTTCACATGTTGATCGATAAAGTATGTTTTGATATTTATCAATCATTATGCGGTGTATGAGTGATGTTGATCGATCGAGAATCGAAGGTGGAACCTAAGATGGTTGGGCTACCGTGGCGACGGATAGCTGGTGACACCCATGAGTTGGTGATCCCGACCACCTATGTGAAGGTGTGGTGAAGCCGTCATCGAACGACAGAAGACTATAACTTTGTTGCTTGACTAATTCATGGACCATATCATTGCATGTTGGAAAATCCAGGATTGGTCGTGAAGGAGGGCTCCGGCTCCCTGGTGGATCGAGGATTCCGCGTGTTTCCAATATTCGGTCCCTAATGAATCATACAGGGTTCATTAGAAGTGGCAATCGACCTGATTGAGTCTTGTTCCGGCTACCAATTATGGATGCTGGCGTATGTTGAGTGGCAATCGACTGGATGAGGTCTTGTCCCTGGCGTGATATCTGGATCATGTTGTGCATTGAGCATCAAGCATATTGCATACGCTAACAATATAGAGACACATAAGTTCCCTTGAACGTCGTTGACGTTAGAACATTGGTTGTTGTCTTGCGACTTGTGTTTGACTATTGAATGCCCTGTAAGGTGTGACGTGTCGTTGTAGGTCTTGTGCCTTGCTTGTTGAAGTGTTTTCCTTATCCTAAGTTACATCTAGAATTCCTTAGGGATGTATTAGTATGTCATTTGGTAAGAATCTTGCTAGGTGCTTATGTATGTGAATATGCATGTTCTTACTTGCTCGTATGTGTGCACGTCCTAATTATGGCCATGTGGTATAAGAAGTTGACCCTTGCACCTTTTCTCTCTTATGAATGTTCGACGACGCCGCTCTAAAGGATGAGCAGGAGATCGTTAGATGCAGGACGGGAGGCGCTGCCGGGAAACGGTGTGACGACGAACTATTGATTCAGAGATTAGCCGTGTGGAGATTGCGGGGAGCTTGATGGGCATACGAGGCTTTCCTTTTATATTCCTTTTGGCGTCTATGTTGTGATTATGTTCGTTTATGTAAGGGTATTTATATTGTTGGGTATTATGTATGCATTTGTTAGAGCATGATTTGGAAAGTATTAAAATGTATTATGTTTCAAAAAAAAATACACATGCATCCTTATGATTTCGAAAGTTCATTAGCATGATTAATTTACTTTTGGATCACTAAGTAACCCTTGAAAATCAGGGTTACAGCAGCATGGGAACAAGTCACAGCATGAACATAACAACAAGAAAGGAGCAAAATAAAAGCTACAAGACCCAACAAATAACAGCCACCCCACACCCAAACCAACAACCTCAAAAACAAAAATCTATTACCCCGCCAAACAGCTCCAGCTAACCATATTTAATGCATTGAATTGGATTTGAAACCCATTCAAAAAAATGAAGAGGAAAATCCTTTGACTCTAGCTGACATTCAGTTCCATGAACGAATTTGAACCATCTTAAACAATCTTTCTATCTCCATCTCCACCTCTCTAAACATCAGATTATTTCTGTTATTCCAAACTGACCATAAAACAGCTAGCTAGATCACCTTCAACAATTCATTTTGCTTCATGTTAAGCCCCAACAACTCAAATTGCAGCAAATGTACATGACTATTTCTTGGAAGAGCTGTGACATACCCCAACCACTTGAAACACCTGAGCCAAATCTGCATTGTTTGTGAGCATACAAATAAAAAATGCTCAGTTGATTCCTCAGCAGACCTGCGACAAACACAATCAGCATTCACCCCTTTTGAAATAGCATTCAGTCTACGAAGATTAGTTTTTATGAGAATCTTATCAAGCAACACCATCCAAGCAAGGCACACACTTTTGATGGCACTTCTTTGGACCAAACCAAGTTAAAAGCCTCTTGCTTATCCCAATTAGAACAAGACAACAATAAGTCATAGGCGAGTTTGACAGTATAATTCCCTCCTGCATCCAACTTCCACTTCCAAGCGTCTCCAGTACCCAATTTCAATTGTGCATACTGCAGAACCAGTAACACTGAATTCCACAAGCAATTTTCTCTAACACTGAGCTCTCTTCTCCATTTAAGACACCAATTCCACGAACCATTATGCCATTTCCCATCTCCTTCATAGTAATATTCTTCTGAATCGATAAACAAAATAAATTTGAAAATCTATCTTTTAGTAAAGTGCCCCCAATCCAACATTGCTTCAAGAAAAGGGTGTTGTTGTAACATCTCGACTGACGACTGGCCTCACGCTTGTAAGATCAAGTTTTGATCTAGTAGTACAACTCTATGTTTTGATGATTACAAGTTAACCTTTTGATATGAACAATTGTGGTACTCTAACGTGTTTTTCTGAGTGTGCTATTTACAGGCTCTGACCTCAACTCAATCTCACACAAATCAGAAGCACTGTGTATAAAGGGTAACCCAAGCAACGCTTTCGCATTCACCATGTTCAGTATGAACAGTGGAAAAGCTTCAGAAGTTCTGAAGCTATACAAACTCTGATGTGGACTCAGTCGCTAGAAGCTCTGAAGATCCAGAAGTTCTGATAACCAAGAAACACTGAAGGTTCAGATGTTCTGATGGTGTAGAAGACTCTGAAGATCCAGAAGCTGAATAGTGGAAACTCTGAAGTCCAGAAGCAAGAAACTCTGAAGGCCATGTTCTTCCCTCTGAGTTCAGAATCAGAAGATACAATGGTCAGAGGATCTGTGCTTTCCCTCTGACTCTGATCAACCGGCTTCACAAGTTCCAATATGAAGTATTCCCCTGATCAGAAGTCTCCTAGGTTAAAAGGTCAAGTCGCTATCCAAGTACAAAAGCAAGTGTACCTTCCTGACGACCTACCTAACGTTCTCAGCCACAGCAGAAGCTGGATTTTCCAGAACTGCCCTCCAACGGTAGCATTTCCCATGCAACGCTTAACCCTAATCCTTGGAGTATATATAGAGGCTGAAGATTGAAAGAAGCGGCAAGAAGCAATACACACGCGCAAGACATATTCAAAATATTCTAAGCTTTCTTTCATCTGAAATTCATTGTGTTTACTATTAGCTTTTTAGAAGCAAATCTCCTGTAAACAATTCTTTGATAAACAGTTTGTTTAGTTCCTTTAGGAGATCAAGGTTGATCGGATCCTAGAGAAGACTAAGAGAGTGAATCTTAGTGGTGATTCCTTTAGGAGATCAAGGTTGATCGGATCCTAGAGAAGACTAAGAGAGTGAATCTTAGTGTGAGCTAAGTCAGTGTATTGTTAGTCACTTGTAGGTTTCAAGTGCAGTTGTAACAATTATCTGTTTAGTGGATTGCCTTCATTCTAAGAAGGAAGAAATCACCTTAACGGGTGGACTGGAGTAGCTTGAGTGATTTATCAAGTGAACCAGGATAAAATCCTTGTGTGCTTTTCTATCTCTTATCTTTAGCACTTAAGTTCTCGAAAGATTTGCCAAAATCTTTAAGGTGGAAGTTTTGTACTGAAAACGTTATTCAAACCCCCCCTTTCTACCGTTTTTCATACCTTCAATTGGTATCAGAGCGCAAGTCTTTTCAATGCGCTTTGTCCTCACTTACGCGCTTCTTGGGAAAACTTCTCAGGATGTCGCCCATCCCATATTGCTCCAAGGCAAGCACACTTAACCATGGAGTTTTTATGAGTTGGGCTCCCAAAAAAATGATGCATCTTGTTGTCATGAGTAATATCAATCAAATCTTTTATGTCCTCCTCAATTGTATAGTCTCATACCTATACAGTATCGGAATACCTCTTATTCAAGTGCGAGATCGGTTCATTCATATGTCCCTCCGCCTAGAAGTCTGCCAGGAGCTGCTCTTTGTTTGTGCATCACTGCACTGGCGATCACTCCCTGCCCTCGTCGGCCCCAGATGTCACAGGCCCACCAGCTTCCGCTTGATTCGTCCCCGAACCACACCATACTAGGAGAGGTCGCTTTTGATACCATTTGTAATATCCCGATCTGACGAATAGCCTCAGGCTCACAACACAAGTCTTTTCAACGCGCTTTTTTCTCACTTACACGCTTCTTGGGAAGAATAATTTCATTCTTTAAAAATAGAGGTTTAGCTTTTAAAACACATCACACGATATAACAACCAGTTCTTGAACAATGAACAACAATAATCCATCCTAGAACGAGGTGACATCGTCGTTTTGGATTTTAAAATATATCTTTCAAATTAGTGATTAATAGTTTAAATTATGATAATTATTAGAGACAAATGTTTATTCGACACTAAATTCTATCTGAAAAATAGGGTGGAGTGTAGATTATAAAAAAGAATAAGGTGATGTGTCATTTTGCCAAACCTTGAGGGGGTGAGTGTAATTTACCCAATTTCAAATCTATTTTGTTTAAACAACAAAATAGTAACAATATTAAAAAAAATGGGGGTTGGAGTCGTGTATTGGCTTTGCGAGGGGGGGGGGGTTCTTTGGATGTTTGGGCTGGTTGTTTTTCTGATTTTGGATTATTATTTGGTCTTGATGCTTTTCGATCCCTTTTGGAAAGTGTACATCATGTCTATATCCTCATTCTTACATCAATACATATCTTGCTTTAAAAAAAATTGTTTGATTATTTATTAATAAGAAGTATTTTGTTGTTAATTTTTTTAAAATTAGTAATTAATATAATACATAATATAAATTTAGTAATAACTAATTGTTTTTTGAGAGCAAAAGATATGATATATTAATCAAAGTCGAGAAACAAGCCCTCTCGACAATGGGCGGCACAACGAAAAACGGAAAGAAACGAACATACACGAAAAGCAAAAATTAAAACAGCCAACAACGATCAAAACGACCAAAATAAAAGAAAAGCGCGCCCCCAATACAAAACCAAACCACGACCATCTGAAAAGACCCTAGCCCCCACTGTACCTCTCTGCAAGAGTCTCCTGAATGTGAGATGCAAAAGCCTCAATAGCCTCTTCATCAGTACCTGGGAAAACCAAACCGCAAGACTTACCAACCTCCCAGACTTTAGCCGCACGAGTGCGCACAAACTCATCATTACCCACATACGCATCCCCCCGCTCCTCAAAAGCAGGAGTGGCATCCGAAAGCATCGGCGAATGCATATCCTCATAAATTAAATCCTCAAAAGCTTTCTTCTTCCAACGTCGTCTAGAGAAGCCAAGGACCTTCTTGTTCCTTCCACGACCAATAACCTTTTTAGGGCGACCCCTCTTGCGGCGCGGCGGAGACTCCAAATCAACCTCAACATCCGAAAGAATACCATTACCATGCCCCTCAATAAACAACGCATCCACATAAGAGGACACAACGCACAACGACAAATCTGAAGCCCCATCATCGTGACTCAAAACCTGCATCTTCTCAAGCCCCATATCGGGGCAAGCATCCCGACCCATCGAAGGTACAACCGAAATCTCACCCCGCACCTCATCAACAACAGATTTACTAGCAATACGAATCACATGTTCTGATCTAGAAGGAAATTCCGAAGCCGGCTTGACCCTCAACTCATTAATTCTCTCATCAAAGTCAGAAATAATAGCACGAAGTATCTGATCCCCATATTGATCCCAATCAAACGCATCCAGGTCGCAAACAGACCCTGCCTTCATGCAGAATTTCAAAACATCATCCACATAAACTTTAAAGTCTTCACTAGACGAGGCACCCGTCGAGCTCGCCGCAGCAACTACAGCAACATCCTCACTGGCCACAGAACCCGCAGCCAGAGGCGAGAAAGCAGCAGAACTATCACGGCAAGGCCCAACCGATACAGGGATAGAATCCTCAATGGCTGAAGGACCGTCAACCAGAGGCGAAATTGCACCAGCACAAACAAGCTCGGAACCAGCGGAAAAAGAAGACCTGGACAGCGTACCTTGAGCCATGGAATCTTGGCCAACAATCTCTGGGAACAGAACATCATCAGGGTGCAAGCATCCTTGAGCTTTCACAGAACAAGGCTGCTGCGAAATGGTTCCGGAGGGGGTACCGAGAGAAGGTTCCACTCGACCAGACCCTGAGCCGGCGAGGAACCGGGGAGACCTACCCTTCCAGCGGGGTAACTAATTAACATTGTTACTCATATGATTTAATTTTACTTTTACTTTTTAGTATCATTATTAATTTTTATTTTATTTCCCATGTGATTAATAACTAAAATTTAAGCGATGATAATTTGTATTTTTAAATATGAAAACTTGGACAAAATTATAATTATTAATTAATATAATTATTATAAAAGGTTTTAGTTTATTATACATTATAACTATTGATTAATATTGTCGTTAATGTAAAGGTTAAGTGAATTTAAAATATTATTATTATTTAAATTTGTTTCTCAAGTTTTGATTAATAGTTTGAATTTTTATAATATTAAATATGATAACTTGAAATTATTTACAATTAGTAACTAATATAATGAATAATATAACATGTTTTTTTTTTCGAAAGCAAAATATAATATATGATAAAAGAGAGGAAAACAAGACAGTAGCCACCCCATGAAGAGGAGAAGCTACTCGCCCTCTTCAAAAACAGCAGAGGGAGCAGAGCAACAGCTCTATCAAAAAATCACAAACGCCCTATACAACACCGACCAAAAAAGCACACCCTCCCCTGTACAACAGAAAGCCCACCAAAACAAAACAAACAAACCTAAAGAGAAACCCCCCACAAAACCCCAAGGCCAAAGCAACCAAACAGTGAGGTCGAGCAACAACCGCAACCAGAAAGACCAACCCAAACAAAGCTCAACGCGTCAATAATATAACATGTTATTCATAACTAATCAGTATTTGTACTAATGTGAGTCAATTTTACTTTTAATTATTATTTATTATAATTATTATTTTTATTTTTTTTTGCTAAAGTTGTGATTAATACTTAATATTAAAATAGTGAATTTTTTATTTATTTTTAATATGGAAATTTGGAAAAAAAAAATAGAACTAATTACTAGTATTATGATGATTACAAAAGTTATTAAAAACTAACTATTATTTTATTAATATATAGGTAAAGTAAAATTTAATTATACATATATAAATATATAATTGATATTGATAATCCCAATCACATGATTTTATTATAATATTTTATAATTATAAATTTTTTAAATCACGTATCTTTAATATTTCTTTAGACAATATATTAAAAAGAGATGAGGGAGAAGACATCATCCCTCAAAGCTAAAACTAACACCCACATAATCAAACACCAAAGCGCATCAAAAGAATTCCCAAACAAAATCAAAACCCAAAGAACCTCTCTATAATCTCTTCCGCGCATGAATATGGACCGCATTTGGGTTGAGGGCAAACAACATTCGTACAATCATGAACTAAGCCCAAATTATGAGTCATAACACCCTTGGGCTCCGAAAGCTCCGATGGCAGAAGCATAAGAGCTTCCTCCTAACATGACCAATATCTTCATCCGCCACCTCCACTATAGCAACCCCACTAAGAATAACAACCCGGTCCTCCTTATTTGTAATCTTCTTCTCAACTTTCTTGGGGCCCCTTCCTCTTAAGGCTTTCCCAATAGAAGAAACCGGCGAAACACCACGGAACCATCACCACTTTGCGAGCAAAGGGCAACCTCATGCGCGAGACAACAACACCGTATACAGATTCAAAATCATGAGAAACCCCCCAAAACACAATGAGAACTCATACTAACAACAACTGCCTCATGAGAACCATGACCACCTAATCAAACAAAGCTTATGGAAAAAGAAGATTGTTTATTATTTGGATAATGCTAAATAGTTCGAAACTTTTCACACACTAAATGTAAGAATGAATTGGCGTATGATGTGTACACTTATGATTTATCTCTCCTATAATTATTAATGTTTCACTCTGACGCGCTTTCTTACACTTGGAAGAAAAAATCTTTTTTTTTTGTCCATAGTAAAAAACCTTATCTCTATGTTCTTGTTTGCCATTTTTCCTCCAATCTCAATCTATGTTCCATGGATACGGGTACGGTACCGGTACCGGGTACTGGTACGGGTACCCGGTACGACATTTTTTGAAAGACCAGGGTACGGGTACGCCAGTTATATATATATATAAATAGAAATAATTAAAAATATCAAATCTCCTAATGGTCAATACTCATATGAAAGACCAACATAAAAACCATCACAACCTAATGAAAATCATCAAGATAATATGTAACGCCTTTATGTATATCTTCAAACACATACCGTCAGAGATAATCTTAAGATTGAAGAAACTTAACATAAGATTGAGTAGCATTGAAGAGACATAACATATAACATATAACATATAACATAACATTTTTTTAAAGCATCCGGCGTACCCACTGGCGTACCCAAAACGTACCCCGGTTTTTATGTTTGGCGGTGCATTTGGGTACGTACCTGGTACGTACCCACGACATACCCATGGCGTACCCGTACCCGGTACGGGTACTATGCTATTTTTGGAGTACTCGTGCAACATAGATCTCAATCAATCTTCTTCCTCTTAATTTTGATGTCATTTACTTTTATTTTACTAAAAAATTTACTATTGTTTCAAATGCCACGTAAGCCATTCACAACTTTCTTCTAGTTACTATCTGTACGATAGAGCAAAACTTTTATTATTTATTGTATTTAACACAAAGAAATATTTGTATTTCTTTATTTATTTGGATACACATGTAGGAATGTTTTAATTACTTAAAGCATTTACTGCAAAAGCTTAAATGAGTTATATATATATATATTTATTGATGACTTGATTCATTTAGGGTAAAATAGGGATAAATTTACACATTACGGGGCAATAATAACATACATTAATTATTTTTAATGGGATTGTAAAAAAAAATAACCACGTTGATCAGTTATTCTCCATTTTTTTTATAGGAAAAAGATGGAATTATTGGAGAGCACAAGGGGTGCCCCAACCCATTACAAGAACCAAAAACCAAATAAATTACAGTTAAATTAAACATAAATTGGATGTGAACTAGGAAAACCACTCCTTGTGCAACCAACTTATCCCTCACGAACTTCCTCAACAAGCCAATACTGTTTTAAATACTCAATGTAAATCTCTTATTCAACAATCAAATTTAAGTACAACTCTGAAGGTGTAAAATACGACTAGAAGGGGGGGTTGAATAGAGTTTTGAATATAAAAACTTTCCCCTTAAGATTTAAAGTAAATCTTTTCGGTTTCTCTGAGATAGAAGGTGTAGCGGATAAAGATTGAGAGAAGAGAAAAGCACACAAGTATTTTATCCTGGTTCACTTGATAAATCCCTCAAGCTAATCCAGTCCACCTGTTAAGGTGATTTCTTCCTTCTTAGAATGAAGGCAATCCACTATTCAGAGTTTGTTACAACTGCACTAGCAACCTGCTCAGTGACTAACAATACAATGAACTAGTAAACACTAAGATTCACTCTCTTAGTCTTCTCAAGGATACTGACCTAACTGGTCCCTTAAGGAATCACCACTAAGATACACATATCCTAGTCTTCTTAAGGATACTGACCTACCCGGTCCCTTAAGGAAAAACAAACAACTATTTGAGGTTGGTGTTTACAAAGGTTTGCTTCTAAATAAGCTAAATGTAAACTAAATAAGAACAGATGAAGAAAGTGGAGGCTTGAATCTTTTCTTGTATTGCAGCTCTTGGTTTCTCTCATTGTCTTTCTTCTCTTCTTCAGCCTTAAATAGTCCAAGGTGCAAAGGATATTTCCATTGAGAAAATATGACCGTTGGAGGGCATTTCTAGAACTTCCAGAACCTGCTGTGGCTGAACCTTGGTAGGTAAGCTTGTCAGAATAGTACACTGCTCTTGTACTTCTTGATAATGACATTTGCCTTTAACCATTGACTTCTGATCTGACGACGCTTCATGTTGGAACTTGTGAAGCTTGGTGATCAGAGTCAGAGGGAAGCTTGGATCCTCTGACCTTCGTAACTTCTGCTTCTGGACCTTCAGAGCTTCTGGACCTTCAGAGCCTCTGGACCTTCAGAGACTCTGGTCCTTCAGAGCTTCTGGACCTTCAGACCCTCTGGACCTTCAGAGCCTCTGGTCCTTCAGAGCTTCTGGACCTTCAGACCCTCTGGACCTTCAGAGCCTCTGGTCCTTCAGAGCTTCTGGACCTTCAGAGTTTCTGGACCTTCAGAGCCTCTGGACCTTCAGAGCCTCTGGTCCTTCAGAGCTTCTGGACCTTCAGAGTTTCTGGACCTTCAGAGCCTCTGGACCTTCAGAGCCTCTAGTCCTTCAGAGCTTCTGGTCTTCAGATCTTCTAATCCTCAAAACTTCTGATCCTCAGATCTTCTGATCTTCAGATCTTCTCATCTTCAGAACTTCTGATCCTCAGATCTTCTGATGAATATATCTTCTGGTATCAGAATCAGAAACTGTTTGTCAAAACACTCAAGACAAACGTTAGAGTACCATAATTGTTCATCCATAAATAAATACTTGTTATCATCAAAACATAGAGTTGTACCACATGACCAAATCTTGATCTTACAAACCCCTCCTTATACATCCCCAACCCTCAAACTTTGACGACTACTTGTACGTGCTACATGGCTTCGAGACAAGAGAGGGGATCAATGGACCATTCAAACATAAAGTATGAGAAGCTTCTGTTTTTGGCTTTAATCCACACCCAAGACTTGAACCGCACTTGCTCGAACACCTCTTCTACATCAAAATTTTCTTCCTTGAAAACTTTCGAATTTCTCACAAGCCATATGTGCCATATAACAACCGACCAAACTGCGCCTAAACCCATAAGCTCTTTGAACTGCAGTTGCCAAAGGAAAATTGGACAAAGTGTTCCTTCGCATTTGCAGGTATTACTGGACTGAAGCCCAACCACGCACTTACCTGCATCCATACTTTCCATGATTGAGGGCATGTAAAGAACAGTTGGTTAGTGGACCCAGTTGACGAAGAACATGGAGGGCAAGATGCATCACCATTTACCACTGCCATGTTCCTACGCAGTAAATTTTCTCTAGTTTGAACTCGATTGAGCATCACCTTCCAACCTAGTGCGATAGTGCTTGAGGGCGCTGATACCTGCCACAAATGTTCGAATGCGAACTCACCATCTTCAATGTCATTAATTGTTACACATAATAAGCTAAGCGAACAAAATAACTACCACTCCTTTCTCTAGTCCAAAACCAGGAATCCCCTCTCCCCCTAATTGGAGTGAAGCTATTTATGGAACTCATCAAATACCCAATTGCTCTCCTTTTTCTCAAGCAGACCTATGTTCCACTTCATCTCCCAGTTCCACCTTCCATCAATCCATGACCCCATCTCTATAATCTTCCTCCCTTGCCGGTCTGATAAGTAAAACAGATCGGGGAACTTACCCTGAAAGCCCTCACCCATCCAATCCTCCTCCTAGAATAAGGTATCATCCTCTCCAATCTTACGACATAACCCATTCACAAACCAATTTCCAGTTGCAGATCCAAAGCATGTTTTTTTATTAAATCCCTCCACCAAACAGAGTCTCTAGAGGTATTTCGGTCCATATTTAGCTATCAAAACTATGTTCCACAGTTGCTCCTTTTCTTAGAGCAACCTCCAACGCCATTTTCCCAACAACGCAACATTAAATTATTCAAAATCTTTAACTCCAAGCCCACCTTTTTCTTTAGGTTTACAGAAAACCAAGTGAATCTTCTTGACCTCCTCTAAGCCTCCCCAAAGGAAAGAGATCACAATCTTCATGAACTTATTAGTTATCCCTTTGAGCATCCTATAAAATGAAATGAAAACAGGAGTAATGCGGTCAACACACTTTTTATAAAACACAATCTCCCTTTGAAGGAAAGTTGTTTACTTCTCCACTTTAATAGCCTATGTTGCAATTTCAGAATTAATGGATTTCAGAAAGCCAACTGTTTCGGGTTCCCCCAAAGGTAAACCCAAATAATTGAAAGGAGTTACCTTGCAATGGAGTAGCACCACAAATCTATTTTTTAATGTCTCTTCAACATATATCCCTACAAGTTCCCTCTTGAAGAAGCCAACTTTCATATACAAGACCGACTCAAAACATCTCAACACATTTTAAGGTCATATATGACGTTCTGCATAGTTGGTAATTCTCCACATACGCTGCTAACCTCAATAAAATATAGTCACGTAAGCACCACGACATTATTTATCCTGAATTGACGTGAAACATATTTAACCCATGCGCCGTAAAGATTTTTACACATGCATGCAATCATATCTTTTTTACTTTTAAATTTTAAATAATTTGAAATTTTAATTAAATTAAATTAAAACATGATTAATATACAAGGTTTCGTCTTTGATCAAGAGCAAGCGAGCGACGATAACACAAGGCAAGGAAGGAAGAGAAAGATATAATAGCAGCAGAGAGGTATAGCGCCGTGGAGAAAAGAGAAAAGCCACTATATTACTAATTACCATTACAATTCGAATCAGAATCAATTTTTTCAGAGAATTGAATTACCCCATTTCTTCCGAGAAAGAGAAAGAAACTCGATCCTCTTCTTCTTCTTCTTCTTCATTCTTCTCCCGCGCCGAGATTCACACCTCAACCTTCGATCTACCATCTCCTCTCTTCTATTTTCTCGGTAATTTTCTCTTCTTCTTCATCTTTTTCCTTCTATTTTCTCGGTAATTCTCCTTCTCGATTTCAATGGAGTAGTAGCTTCATACTGTGTTCAAATCGAGAATCGAGTTTTTCTCTCTTCTACACCAGGTTTCGCCGCTGTATGTGTGAATTGAATTGAATTGAATTGTATACATTTGTTTCGATTTTAATCTTCGGTTTTGGTTTCTAGGGTTTTCAATTTGGAGCGAGAAGCTGAAAGCATCTGCAGCATGAGCATCCATAGCCCCGGTGAAGAGGATAGCTAGGGTTTCGAGCTTCTAACCGCCGCGGTGAGATTTCCATGGGCGATGGGGGAGTCGCATGCATGCCTTTGCAGTATATTATGGACAGGTTACCAGAGAAGACGCATTGCGGAGGCAAGAGTGGGAATAATAATAACAATGGCTTCAATTCCAAGTTGTTTAAGTTTGCTGACAGCGACAGGAAGACGATGAAGGGTAGGAAAGACGAGCCGGCAGCAGTGAGGAAGAGTGAGTTGGGGTTGGACAGAGTGAGCAAGAGGAGCAGCAACGATTACGACTGTGAGAATGTGCAGAAGGAGGAAGTGGAAGAGGGTGAGTTGGGAACTTTGAAGTGGCCAGGGGCAGGGACTGACCTTGAGAATGGTGAGTTCGTGCCGGAGAACGGGGAGATTGTCGGTGATAGATGGAAAACAGGGGAGATGGAGAAGGGGGAGATTCATTCTGGGAATTGGAGGAAAGAGGACGTCGAAAGAGGGGAGATAACACCTGAGAAGGGTAGGAGAGGAGAAGCTGACAGAGATGAATATGGGTCGTGGAGAGGTATGGTGGATGACATCGAGAAGGGAGAATTCATTCCAGATAGGTGGTATAAGGGAGACATGGGCAGGGACGATTACGGAAGCAATAGAGCCCGCAGGTTTCGTCCAGGGAGGGGCAGGGGAAGGGGGCGGAAAATTGAACGCGAACGTACACCCCCTCCCGCCAGATATGCAAGTGATGACTTTTTCCGAAAGAATGAAGTCAACAGAAGTGGGGGTCAGCATGCTAGAAATTCTCCCAGGTGGGAGAGTGGACAACAGAGGAATATAAGGATCAGCTCAAAGATTGTTGATGATGAGAAAAATGTACACAGCAACGGTAAGGACCATGCCCAAGATTACACTTCTGGTAGTCGCATGAAGAGGCTCGGCAATGATTCTGACATCTCTGACTGGAAGCATTCTGCTGAGTTTTCTGGTTCTAAAAGCAGAAGGCTTTCTGATGATACCTATCGCCATGTTCACTCAGAGAACTTCTCTCGTCACTCGGTGGAGAGGTCTTACAGAAATAGTAATTCTAAAAAAGTTTCTGCAGATAAGTTTTCTTCCAGAAATCACGAATCTTCTTTATCTGCCAGACCAGCAGCTTATGACAGGCATGGGCGCAGCCCTGTTCATTCTGAGCGGTCCCCGCGAGACCGAGGCAGGTATTATGAGCATAGAGATTATGATCATAGAGATCGCGATCGCACTCCGGTGCGTCGATCCCCCTGTGGTCGTGATAAATCTCCATATAGCAGGGAGAAATCCCCCCATGGCCGGGAGAGGTCCCCATATACGAGGAACTGGGATAGAAGTCGTCAGCATGATCATAAATTGAGAAGTCCAGCACGTGCTGAGCACTCGCCACAAGATCGAGGTTGGCGTCATGCTCGAAGGGATCGGACTCCAAATTTAGTAGACGGATCCCCCCTTGATCGGACTAGGAAAGACATTCATCAAGAAACAAGTTGTAAAGCCTTATCAAGTGAAAAATACAACTCCCCAAGTAGTTATAAGGATCATGAAGATAAGCACATTCAAAGGGAGTCAAATTGTTCAGGTACTGAATCTCAAGGTGAAGAAAGAAATGTGCAAAGTACCAATGAGGCTATTGAGAACGAAACCTTCAGTGAACTTGTAAAGGAACAGAAGTCCAGCAGCCCAACTGTTAGCTACAAAGAATCCCCTCGCCTTGAGCCTCCTCCTGAGGATCTGCCTTCAATGGAAGAAGATATGGACATTTGTGATACCCCTCCACACGTCCCTGTGGTGACAGATTTGTCATCAGGGAAATGGTTTTACCTTGATCATGTAGGTGTAGAAAATGGTCCTGCCAAATTGTGTGACATCAAGGTCCTTGTTGATGAAGGGGTACTAACGTCAGATCACTTTATCAAGCATTTAGATAGTGATAGGTGGTTAACCGTTGAAAATGCAGTGTCACCATTGGCAGCTCAGAGTTTTCCGTCAATTGTGTCTGAGACCGTAACTGAGCTGGTAAGTCCTCCAGAAGCTCCGGGTAATCTTTTGGCAGATACTGCAGATATTGTTCAATCTGGTCCTGAGAATTACACAGAAATGCCGGCCTCCTCACTACATCCACTGATATGCCCTAACGACAGTGTGTTTATACCTGAACATTTTGACGACACTCTCATTGATGAAAGAGTTAGAAATCTGTTAGAGGGTTATGATGTCATTCCTGGGATGGAACTTGAGGCAATAAAAGGTATTTTGTTCTATCAATGATATTCTTGCGAATCTCTTTTAAAATATGAGGAAAAATCTCAGAATTTGTTGTCAATCTTAATTTTCCCCTAATTTACCGAGACTTCTTTTCGTTCCCAACTTGGTATTTATTATTATTATTGTTGTTTTTTGCAGAAGCTTTGCAAATGAATTTTGAATATTCAAAAGGGGAGGGTTTAAGAGACTATGAAGGTACGTTATTGCTTGGTGGTTCTTCTCCCATTTCATTATTTTATTTTATTAATTCATGTTTTTTTGTGTTTGACATTTCTTGGCTTAATTGCAATTTTGGTCCATCTAATTTGGACAATGTGTGACTTTAGTCCCCCAATATTTTTTAGCATATTTAGTCCCTCAACTTTTGTAATTGTTACAATCATGTCCTGTTCATTATTGTTCCACTTTAAACTCTTAAATTCTCATTTTTTAATATTAATCTTAGCAATTGAATCTGTAATCTCAATCAAAACTCACTAATCAAAATATTAAATTTCAACCATAAATTAAAAATGCTTTGAGTGATTGCTACAGATCTGATTTTTCATTTTGATTTCCTCTAGTTTGTCTTTCGTGTTTATGTTGTCTACAATATTCAAATTGATAATTTCAATGAACCTTATATTAATTTTTGCATATTTGAAAAAAAAAGATTGGAACTTTGAAATATGATGATAGGGGTATATGTGTTATTAATCTTATGATGATCCTGTTTTGTTAATGCACAAAACATTATTGTCTTGTTCCATCCTGTTACTTTTTGTCCCGTTTTGTCCGGTTCCATTACCAAACGCTACCGTAATCTTATATCCTACAAAATCCTTTAAAATTTATCAAAATTTTCACCTATATTTTTTACTTTTAAATTGTATGATATATCAAATGCTTCATTATTTTTTTTGAAAGAAGATGAGAATTTAATGATTTTATGCATATGAATATCGAGGAAAGGACAAAATCTGCTTAATTTCGGAATTTATATTAGACGGACTTGATTAGCTCAAAAAAAAAACTAGGGGACCAAAATCGCGCATAGTCCAAATTAGGGATCCAAAAATGCAATCGAGCAATATTTCTTCTTTCATGATAGCCGACAAGTTTGACTTTCTATTTTATTAGAAGCCGTATATATTGTGCTATATTCAAAGTGGTGGTCTTTTTTTGGGAATTTTCAGTTAGTATTTGTTTTATGGTACCTGGCAATATTGATGTTGTTTTATTGTTGAAGTTTTCCATTACTCAAGTTTTAGCTTGGTTTACAAAAAACTGCTTCTAGTTTTAGTTTCTGATAATCTGATATTTAACGGCTTGCATGTTGACAAGTGGACACTTGTCTTGATGTTCGTAATGCATGGTTGAGAGATGATGAATATATAGCATTAACTAGCTGTTCACTGGAGTTTTGATTAAGCAAATGCACTTGGAATTGATCTCTGAAATCTGGTCTTTGGCGATTGTTTTTATAATATAAGGCAATTTGCATATCATTTTAGGTTTGGCTCCTTTATCCTTCTGTTATGCTTGACTAATTTTTCTGTTTCTCTCAATTGAACAAAAGTTTGCATTAATCCCATGAAGCCATGGCATCTATGCATTTAATGTGGTGAGCTGCTTATGATATAGCATTTTTGAGTTTATGTAAACATTGGAAGCAGGTTAAGAGAATGAAATCAAACTTTCTAATTTTTTGTTGTGATTTACATCGTATTTGGAACTTAAAATTGCAGTTTCAATCATCATGTTATGCTAATGCACCCACAACTAGTTTGTGCATTATGCTTATTCTTCATTTGGAGAAGTTCTATATTGAATGGCTATGTGCTTAGAGTTGGATGCCCCATGACAGAAGTATGTTTGTCTTTGTTCAGGTTTCCCTTGGCTTGTTTCCTGCCTTAGTGATGATAGTCATCCCTGTACTGATTTAGCATCAAGAGATTCTGAATCTCAGTTAAGTATGCCGTGTGGCAACGATAATGGATTTGCCTTTGGTGTTTCTAGTGACTGGTTTTCCACCCGTTGGCCATGCAAAGGTGGTGACTGGAAAAGGAATGAAGATGCCCAAGATAGATATTCCAGGAAGAAACTTGTCTTAAATAATGGTTTTCCATTATGTCAAATGCCAAAGTCTGGATGTGAAGATCCTCGTTGGCCTCATAAAGATGATTTGTATTTGCCATCTCAAAACAGCAGGCTTGATCTCCCTCTATGGGCTTTTTGTGCTGATGAGCGGGTTGATTGCAGTCCTGTGAGCAGATCAGTTCAAATCAAGCCTGCTTCTGTGAGAGGAGTGAAAGGAAATGTTCTTTCAGTGGTAAGGATAAATGCGTGCGTAGTCAAAGACCAGGGATTATTGGTCTCTGAGTCACGCCTCAAGACCCGAGGCAAGGATAGACATCATTCAAGGTCAACTCGGCATTTCTCGTCAACCGGTGATAGTAAGAGATCATCAACTGAAGAAGATTCTCTGTCAAAAGCTGCTAGTGATCAAGGTTCCTGGCAGAGCAAGAAGTTCATTAGCATCCCTAAAGACCATCTCTGTACTGTCCATGAGTTACAGTTAAATTTGGGCGACTGGTATTATCTTGATGGTTCTGGGCGTGAAAGAGGGCCCTCATCATTTTCAGAGCTACAATATTTAGTTGATAAAGGAATTATAAAGAAG
The DNA here is from genome assembly GCF_012489685.1 of Lotus japonicus. Classification (NCBI taxonomy): domain Eukaryota; kingdom Viridiplantae; phylum Streptophyta; class Magnoliopsida; order Fabales; family Fabaceae; genus Lotus; species Lotus japonicus. Next base: position 27,860,051 of record NC_080043.1, on the reverse strand, counting down.
CATAGCAGTGTGTTCAGGAAAAGTGATAAACTCTGGATTCCTGTTACCTCTGCCACAGAAACTTCTGATGTTAGTCTCACAAGCCAGCAAAAAAACAGTTCAACTTCTGGTGCATGCTCTGGACTTCCATCAAAGCAAACCCAAGGTTTTTCATACGGCGAGCCTTACACAAATTCAAGTTTGTTTAACAGCATACACCCTCAGTTTTCTGGTTATACTCGCGGAAAGCTACATGAATTGGTTATGAAATCATTTAAGAGTCGAGAGTTTGCCGCGGCTATAAATGAGGTTTTAGATCCCTGGATCAATGCAAGGCAACCAAAGAAAGAAATGGAGAGACAAATATATTGGAAATCAGGTAAATAATTAATCCTTTAAACTTCAAATGTACCATTTAAAAAAACTGACTCAATGCTTTTTATCTTGTTCTTGCCTTCTATTTTTTTGGTTCAAATTTCCATTTTTTTTCAAAAAGTAAAATTGTGCTCTGGGAAACTAATTTATCTGACCTGTATAAGTTGATCTCATTTACTAGAAAATTTGCTCTCCTGATCTGAATGATATACAGCCGCATCATGCATTTATGTGGGGTATTGTACATTAGATTGGACTATCCCAGATGGTTTCGCTCAAGCTGTCTACTAATTAATGTTATTAATTTTCTTGATTTTTGTATGCGTGTCACATGTAAATTTTAGAAGGTGATGTGCGTGCTTCCAAAAGAGCCCGGATGCTGATTGATGATAGTGAAGAAGATAGTGAGTTGGACGATGGTGATGTTACTATTGAGAAGGATGAGCCCACTTTTGAGGAACTATGTGGTGATGTTACTTTCCCTGAACAAAAAATTGGGATTACTGATTCAGATGTGCGAAGCTGGGGCTTATTGGATGGTCGTATTTTGGCACGAATTTTCCATTTTTTGAGATCTGATTTGAAGTCCCTTGTCTATGCATCAATGACTTGCAAGCATTGGAGTGCTGCTGGATGGTTTTATAAAGAAGTTACAATGCAGGTCAATTTGTCATCCTTGGGTCATTCCTGCACTGATACCATGCTGTGGAACATCATGGTAGGTTTGGTATATATATTTTGCCATTCACATTTTTGACAATGCTTCTCATTAATCGTCCTTGCCTAATCTGATTATTTGTTTGCAGAATGCTTATGAGAAAGACAAGATTAATTCTATAATTCTAATGGGCTGTGTCAATATTACGGCTGACATGCTGGAGAAAATCCTTCTTTCATTTCCTGCTTTATGTACAATAGACATTAGAGGGTGCAGCCAGTTTGGAGAGCTAACTTCTAAATTTGCCAGTGTGAAATGGATCAAGAGCCGAACTTCGCGCATGACTAGAATTGGTGACGAGCCTCATAAAATAAGAAGCCTTAAACATATTACAGAGCAAACTTCATCTGTTTCTAAATCTAGCAATTTAGATATAGATGAGTTTGGGCAATTGAAGGATTATTTTGATAGTGTGGATAAGCGAGACGCATTATTCCGTCAAAACTTATACAAGCGATCCAAATTATATGATGCTAGACGGTCCTCCTCCATTCTGTCTAGAGATGCTCGTACAAGACGTTGGGCAATTAAGAAATCTGAAAGTGGTTTTAAGAGGATGGAGGAATTCCTTGCTTCAAGGCTAAAAGAAATTATGAAGACTAACTCCTGTGACTTTTTTGTGCCCAAGGTATAGTGATAAGTTATTTTGAAGTCATTATCATAGAGATGTCTTTGTTGATTGTTACTCATGATTTTTTGTCTTATTCTCTCTTTGTTAATAGGTTGCCGAAATTGAGGCTAAAATGAAAACTGGCTATTATAGTAGCCGTGGGTTGAGCTCTGTCAAAGAGGACATAAGTAGAATGTGCCGTGATGCAATAAAGTAAGTTCTCTTTATGTTTTGTGCCTTTTTCCTCGATAAGGTGAATGTTCTCACTTTTTTCTGATGCCAGTGTTATCCATTGTTGTTGGACACTTTGAAATGAAGATGATAAGCTTTATTAGTTTATGAGGACAAAGATACGGAGACCCTATAATTTCTCATGATTTTGTCCATTGTATATTTACCTTCTTGCCATGGAGGTCGTCTGTTTGATTCTCAGCTGTATGCATAAGCTCTACTGCTTTATTATATTTACCTTCTTGCCACGGAGACCCTATCTTTCATGTATGCTAATTGCCAAGTTTGGTGGGTTTACATATATCTTACTTGTTTTGCATCCAGATATTATCTTCAAAATTTATATATTATATGTTGGACTTGCCTCTATAATTTTGTTCGTTTAGCTCATGGTTCTTGGGTCGTCTAAAATGGTTGTGTTGCATCTAAGTGCTAAGCTTGGGGGGTTTACATCTTATTTTGGATCCAAATATAATCTTCAAAATTCATAATTATATGTTGCAGTTGCCTCTGTTTATGAATTTGTTCATTTAGCTCATGTTTCTTGGCCATCTAAAATGAGTGTCTTTCATCTGAAAACTCACATCCCCCCCCCCCCCCCAACACAAATATCGGTGTTCAAATTCTGACCTCTTCGTATGCTTATTGTACAGAACAAAGAATCGGGGTGATGCTGGTGACATGAATCATATTATCACTTTATTTATCCAGCTTGCAACACGGCTGGAAGAGAGTTCTAAGCCTGTGCAGGACAGAGATGTGCTACTGAAGTCGTGGGACAATTCCTCAAAGTATAAGAAGAATAGATCAGTGAATGAAAGGAGGTATAGAAATAATGGAACACACAGTGGTTTGGATAATGTAGAGTATACCTCTGATCGAGAAATCAGGAGGCGCTTATCAAAGTTGAATAAGAAATCTGTTGATTCAGAGAGTGAAACATCTGATGACTTTGATAGGTCTTATGAAGATGGCAACAGTGACAGTGATACAACCACCACCAACACTGAAAGTGATCAAGAAGTACATTCAGAAAGTCTTACCAGGGAGTCAAGAGGGAATAAATACTTCACACCTGAGGAAGAGTTGGATTTTATAACTGATGACCGCGAGTGGGGTGCTCGCATGACGAAAGCAAGTCTAGTTCCTCCAGTTACCAGGAAATATGAAGTCATTGATCAATATGTCATTGTAGCTGATGAAGAGGATGTGCGTAGGAAGATGCGGGTTTCATTACCTGATGACTATGCTGAGAAGCTGATTGCGCAAAAGAATGGCACTGAGGAGTCAGATATGGAACTTCCTGAAGTAAAAAATTTCAAACCTAGAAAGCAGCTTGGAAATGAGGTTATTGAGCAAGAAGTTTATGGAATTGATCCTTATACCCATAATCTTTTGCTTGATTCTATGCCGGAGGAGTTTGATTGGTCTCTGCAGGAGAAGCATTTATTTATAGAAGACATACTCCTTCGAGCGTTGAATAAGCAAGTTAGGAGTTTTACTGGAACTGGAAGCACTCCGATGAGCTACCCTTTGCAGCCTGTTCTTGAAGAAATCAAAAGATGTGCTGAGGAGGACTATGATGCAACAACAATCCGAATGTGTCAAGGTATCCTAAAGGCCATTGACAATCGTCCAGATGACAAATATGTAGCTTATAGAAAGGTATATGCTCTTGTTGTTTACCTATTAAGTTTGCAGTTATCTTTCATTTGTTTTACAAATCATTGTCTTCTCTGTTTGTTGCTTTTCAACTGCTATTTTACTTGGTTTTGTTACTGTCTGTTGGGATGGATCATGCAGGGGCTTGGTGTTGTTTGCGACAAGGAAAAAGGCTTTGACCAAGATGATTTTGTTGTGGAGTTTCTGGGTGAGGTATGGCTTCATTCATGGAATTTTGCTCATGCCACTTCTTTCTTGATTATTTAATGTGCAAACTATGCATGCTTTGTTCTCGCTCTTATGTTGGATTAATTATGAGTTTCCAGTATAATATCAAACAGCTAAGCCTTAATCCATCTAGTGGTGAAAATAGAAATCTGTGCAAACACATGATTTGTTGTGTTCTCTTGATTAAACTAGTGATGATAGTTTCTCAACAAATTCTATTTATTTCTGTTTTTTACATATGCAACTTAATGTCAAATAACGAGATGATCCTTCTACTAGAGAGAATTGAAAACTGTGAACACAGTTTGTTACGTTTTCTCTAAACATGAGTAAAGTAGTACTAGTTATTCTCTACAAAATATATTCTTTTGTTTTTTATATATGCAAATATAATGTCAAATAACTGATGATGGGACCTTCTACTAGAGAGAATAGGAAACTCTGAGCACAGTTTGTCATGTTTTCTCTAAAACGATTAAACTAGTTATGATCTATTCTCTACAAATCTAGAATTTTCTGTGCTTTTACATATGCAACATATTACTTTCTCCGTTCCTATTTTTAAGTCACTTTTACTTAATTCTCTAGAATTAAGAAAAGTAGTTAATAGCAATAAGTTTGTTAAATGTTTTATTAACTTTCCTAAATTACCCTTATTAAAAAACTTACAAATTAAATATATTTTTCTCTCTACTTTAATTATTTGCTTAACTTCATGAATTTATCTCTCAAAGTTCACAACTTTTCAAAATCTCACTATCTGTTTCATATTAACTATTAGAAAGTGACTTATTTAGAAATTTTTTTCCATAAAAAGTGACTTATAATAAGGAACAGAGGGAGTAATTAACAACGGCAATAACAGAAAACCAAGTGTCTATCCACTAGGTGGGGTTGGCTACTGGCATCACACGAGACTTGATCCATGTGGTAAACTCTCCTTACTGATGCTTCTACTAATATTCTCCACACGTGCTCAATCCAGCTAAGACGGGACTATCATATTTTCTAAAATAGGAGCACGACAATTTTCTCCCGATTTTATTCCTAATTCTGTTATGTTATGCGACATATAACACATGGTGCCATATTTGTTCATTGGCTCTTCTTGTTTGCATCAGGGATTTTGATGCCAGCTAATGTTTCATGCAAAATTCTTGTTTGTATATGTTAGTTGTCTTGAATTGATGTGCTGTTATTATTCAGTGTTTCTTTCATACACAAGTTTAGGAATCGTCTGTACTCAGTACCATAAGCTTATGACTTTGTGATGGTGACACTGTAACTTATGTTATTGTTTTCATAGGTTTATCCTGTGTGGAAGTGGTTTGAGAAACAAGATGGGATTCGATCTCTGCAGAAAGATAGTAAAGATCCAGCACCAGAGTTCTATAACATCTACCTTGAGAGGCCAAAGGTGCCTATCCCATCATAATAATGATGTTTAACATCATACAGTTCATTCATCTTCCATCCTGTACTTATCCAATCTTGCAATTTCCATGACAGGGTGATGCTGATGGATATGACTTAGTTGTTGTTGATGCTATGCACAAGGCCAATTATGCCAGTCGGATATGTCATTCTTGCCGACCTAACTGTGAAGCCAAGTAAGTTGTTTTGTCATTCATGTTGGTTGATTTTTATCATTCTGTTTCTGACTTTTCAGCTCTTGGTATTAGAGCAATGTATGCTGTTTCCGTGAACAAGCATTTGGGGGAGTCATTACTCACATATGCATGAAAGATTATGGCATCCATTTACCAACTACAGTCATGATTTTTTTCTTTGGTTAAATCATGATTGTTTCTGTTGACACATTTCATAATTATCTCCTTGCATTATATTTCATTTTGCATGAGTCTTCCTCTGGCTTTCTTTTGAAAACTGTGTACTTGTAAGTTGTAACTGCTTCAGGCCCTTCATGATCTGCATCTGGCATGAGATGGAACTTGGACGTTGAATATTATGCTGGTTTCTATGGTCCACTAATTGTTTTTGTCATGCTAAATTTCAATTAGAATGTTTTTATGCCTTTATAATAGTCCTTTCTAAACTTTTTAAACCTAGCTTTGGTACGTGAGCATTATTACTGTTTACTTATTTAAAAATCAGCATGTTGCTTCATATTAACTTGCCTTCTTTTATAAATCACTTTCCGTTCTTCTGCTTTGTTCCGATTGCTTTTGTTCTACAGCATGCCTTTATGCAAATGTGCCTGAAAATGCCTTTGTTTAGAAGTTTTAACTAGTTGGTTGATAGATCTTGCATTTCATTTTTTCCTTTGCCTTGGCTGTGGGAGTGAAGATGCCAAGGCCGAACCTGTGTTATGCAAATATTGTATTTCCTTCTTTAAAGATTTAAAATTAATTGACACATTTTTATATTTTTCTCAACTTTGTCAAGAGCAATGCCTCTGGTGTGTCGAGGATTATAATACTGCAGTCTGGGGCACACTTTTGATACCTTTTTTAAGCATAAAGTCATTTCTGGCACTTAACTATTGTCCTTTTCACTATTTTTCAGAGTTACAGCTGTTGATGGTCAATACCAAATTGGTATTTATAGTGTTCGTAAAATTCAACATGGTGAGGAGATCACTTTTGATTATAATTCTGTTACAGAGGTTTGTTCCCTTGCCTGCTAACTTCTAACTATTCCAAGAGATAAATATATCAGTATATGTTTGTCTAATTTGGTAATGTGTACCTGCTTTTCATTCTAGAGCAAGGAGGAGTATGAAGCATCGGTCTGTTTGTGTGGAAGCCAAGTATGCCGGGGTAGCTATCTGAATCTGACTGGTGAAGGGGCTTTTGAAAAGGTTTGGACTTATGGGAAGTTTTCAACTACTTGGTTCTATTAAACATATAATGAGAGAAAAAAATGACTATTCTGAAATCTTCATTGAACCCTGGCTGGGGTTGCTTTAAAAAGTGGAATAATATAGTTTCTATTGTTATTTAAATAGTTCAGTTACTTTATCTATTGACTGAAACATGCTGTCCCTCTTCTCAGGTTCTGAAGGACTCACATGGGATTCTTTATCGTCATTATTTGATGCTAGAAGCTTGTGAGTTAAATTGCGTGTCTGAGGACGACTATAATGATCTAGGAAGAGCTGGTTTAGGCCGTTGTTTGCTTGGAGGCCTTCCAGATTGGCTTGTTGCTTATGCAGCTCGCCTTGTATGTGCCTTACATCTTCTGTGTTGTTACCAATATTCCCCCCCCCCCCCCCTTCTTGCAGTTGTTTTGTGTTTTAATTTTCCCTGACATTTGTGCTTTGGTAAAGGTGAGATTCATCAATTTTGAAAGAACTAGACTTCCTGAGGAAATTCTAAAGCATAATCTGGAAGAAAAACGGAAATATTTTTCAGAGATATGTCTTGACGTTGAAAAGAGTGATGCTGAAGTTCAGGTGTGCTGTCTGTCTGTTGGTTTATTTCCCTTCATGTGCTTTATCATCATAAAGATGACATTTGTAATTCTTTATCCTCATTTTCATTTTAATTTTTATTTCTCTTCATCCTATCTTTTGTACGACTCAGGCTGAGGGTGTGTACAACCAAAGGCTTCAAAATCTTGCTGTCACTCTCGATAAGGTGATTGTGCCTCTCCGCTGTTTGTATTTGCTTTCCCATAATTCTTATTTTAAGGTTGATAAGAAGAAACATTTTGCATTTAAAACATGATCATCAAGGAGGAATGGTAAAGACTAATGCTGTTTAAATGGGCTTGGTAACAAGTACCACTAGTTGCTATTACTGTTGAGATAGGAAGCTAGCTGTATGTTATCACAGTTTCTGGATGGTCAAGAAATTTACATCTGATGCTGTATACCGGACGGGCACTTTGCTGATACTCACTTCTTTGTATCTTGAACCTGAAAAATGTCGACTCATTTAATACTGTGTTTTCTCATTGAAAATGGATAGTTTTTGCAGTTAATTTTGCTTTCTTTAGTTTGGAGATGATGTTATTTTTTCATGGGGTATTATAGGTAAGGTATGTTATGAGATGTATATTTGGTGATCCACGGAAAGCACCACCTCCTCTTGAGAAGCTCAGTCCTGAAGCAATTGTTTCCTATCTCTGGAAAGGAGAGGGTTCATTTGTTGAGGACCTTCTTCAGTGCATAGCTCCTCATGTGGAGGAAGATATGTTGAATGATCTCAAGTCCAGAATTCATGCTCGTGATCCTTCTAGTTCTGCAGATATTCAAAAAGAGCTTCAGAAATCCCTTTTATGGTAATTGGTTCTAACTTCCAGTTAATCTATGTGCATTTTAAGTTTTAACCTGGTGAAACTTGCAGTCTTTACAATTTTTTTTCCTCCACGTTTCTGTAGGTTGAGGGATGAGGTCCGAAATCTTTCCTGTGCATATAAATGTCGGCATGATGCTGCTGCTGACTTAATTCATATTTACGCATATACCAAGTATTTCTTTAGAATACGGGTATGTTTTTCTACTGTGAATACTAAGCTGCATAGTGCAGTTAATTTTTTCTTGTCATTTTAAAATTTTATTTTGCAATCTAAAAACTGTTTTCCCTCTATTTCAGGATTATCAAACGATTACTTCCCCACCTGTTTATATTAGTCCACTTGACTTAGGTCCGAAATACACTAACAAGTTGGGAGCAGAATTTCAGGAGTATCGAAAGACATATGGTGAAAATTATTGTTTAGGGCAGCTCATGTTTTGGCATAATCAGAGTTATTCAAATCCAGATCGCTGCCTGGCAAGAGCCAGTAGGGGTTGTTTGTCTTTACCAGACATCAATTCCTTTTACACCAAGGCTCAGGAGCCATCAGGGCACCGGGTTTATGGTCCAAGGACTGTCAGATCTATGCTGGCAAGAATGGTTAGATTTTCTATAAATCGTTTGAGTTCTTAAATTTTCATCCTTTCTAAGCTGCTGCAAAATAGCAAATGGGAAATGTTTATCCATAGGATAAAATTTGCACAAAAATAATAGGAATCCATCAACAATTTCAAGCCTTATCCCTGTAGATGAAATGATGTTAAAGTGATCAATAAATAGAGAACCTTATCTCACTCCGTGACATCATTTTAATCTGATGGGTGTTTGTCAAGATTCTTCTTATTGTTGTTGGTAGGGTGGTGGCAGTGATCAACTTTTAAAAGCTTGGAAGGCCCAAAGCAAGAACAGGGCCATGTCCAAACAAAACCTTGCTCGTTATGTAGGAAAGATACATACATTCACACAGGTTTAAAATGAACACTCACATCTCTGTACCCTAGATATCTCCTCTGCAACAAGAAGCTTCTCTTGAGATAATCCTTGTCTCATTATGTAGGAAAGATACATACAATACATCCATTCAGGTTTAAAATGAACTGTCACATCTCTGTACCCTAGATATCTCCTCTGCAACAAGAAGCTTCTCTTGAGGTAGTTCAGAGGGCGATATAAGGATTTCTTAGATACAAGATAAGCAACTTCCTGCACAGCATCGTTTTCCTTTTTTTTTGTCCATAGAAACCACCGTCTTCTTTGGATACGTAACACAAATCCAATGTCACATGACATAGCTCATCATATCTTCCTGTAAAAGCCTCAATTGGATCAAATTCCTGTATTTAAATAGGTTTTTGAACAAGCTGTTAAACAATGACATGCTTAAAGCCTAGCCCTGATATGCTAGAACTGTGATTACTAGTCTTAACTCTTTATTGTTGATGATAATCATCTGCTGACTGCTCTGTTTATGCAGGAGAAGCAGCCCCAGAGATCTTGGCCTAAAGACCAAATATGGTCATTCAGAAGTAGTCCGATATTCTTTGGTAGCCCAATGTTAGATGCTGTAATAAATAACTCCTCACTGGACAGGGAGATGGTTCATTGGCTGAAGCACAGACCTGATGTTCCAGGCCATGGTGGACTATTAAATTTTGGGAAGGGGACGGAGCGTACCCGTTGAAACAAGCCATTCAGAGCTGCCTGCCTCTTTTAGCGTGGGGGTCTGTAATTATTAATCCAAAGCGTTTATTCCTTGTACTATGTTTCCAGCATTCTTGTGTACAGTTTTATCGACCATTGAATTGTAATTCATTTGATTTTTAGAGCATTGTTTTACTCCTATGTAACATGAAATCAAAGTTAGGAAGGAAAAAAAAAAGGGTTAATTTGAGGTATTGCTCCGTTCTCGTCTAGTCTTTTTATGATTTTATATGCTTAAATTTGTAGTTTTATTTTCCGTCAGGCTTGATTAACATTGGATTCCTATTCAAATTTCCTAGGGTCTTAATAGGCCTTCCAGTTTTGTAACAATCGAGGGAAATCTGATTTATATATTGAATAAAATAATTAAAAGTCCAGTGAATTCTCCCTGGTAAATTAAGTGTGTTTGGTTGAGCGTCACCCTCTTCCCGATTCAATTCTAGATCATCAAACATTGATCTTCAGAATCGATTCCAGAATCTCGCTGATGCTGCTACTGGTTTGGGATGCTTCTTTGTTATAAAGAACTGATTCTCTCCAGATCTGAATTGCATCCAAAATCTCATCCCATCTATACCTATTTTCTCCTTGCACTTTGGCCCCTGATCCTGATCTGGGCATGTGGGGATGATCTAAGAAGAGAAGGGAATTAGAGAAGGAAAAAAAAGGCATGTTACCCAACATCCTCCATGACCTGCCTCTTCCTGCTTTCGATCTCCACTGTTTCTCCTTTCTATTTGTCCATATCTATCCTCAGTTTCTTGTTCATTTCTATCTTCTGTTTTTTTGTTCCGTGTGCGGCTTATTCCCCCACCCCGTGACATGTGTGTGCTTTAATAACTTAGGTTAAATTAGAATACAGTGTTAGTGGTGTTGGGCTTAGTGGCCCAAACGTGCCTGCTGCCTGGTGTATAGGGGTGTAAGGTATTGTGTGTTTAATGTGTTAATTATTTCACCTGAAAAAAGTGTTTGATATTTCCACTGTTGTTAACTTCAAAATGAGATTAAATTTAAATATCATTAATATATTGTCATTAATTTAGTGAAATAAAATTAATAATTTTTCTAATAGTTTAAATTTATAAATTATTTTTAATTTAATGAAAAATTTAAATATCACTCCAATATTATCAATAATTTCGTGAAAGTAGATTAATAAATTAATCCATTTTTTTTTCAAAAGCAAAAATTGTATTATATAAACAAGAGGAGATAGACACGTTACACACCCTCCTCAAAGGATTAAAAAAAAAAGAGGAACCAAAAGAAGCCTAAAAAAGCCCACACCCGGAAAAGGGAAGAATGCACCCGCCCACTAGAAAAAACAGCTCACCTTTATCAATATCAATATCAATTTCATCAATATCAATATCAATATCAATATCAATATCAATATCAATATCAATCAATATATATTAGAAAAGAAGAACTTTCATAGTGACGTGTCAGCACCAGATTAATTCTTAGTGACGTGTCAGCACCAGATCAATTCTCATAAAAATTATTCCACGTGCCAATTTGTTAGAGGATATAATTTTCAATTGATATATGTTTTAATTTTATATATTCTAACCTAATTAATTGATATTATTTTAGAATATATAATTTTCAATTGATATATGTTTTAATTTTATATATTCTAAAATAATTGATTGATATTATTTTAAAAGATAAGATTTGGTCTTTTAATTTATTTTAAATTTATTTTTAGAATATATTGATTAATTTTTATTGAATTTTCGAATTTTTTATTAATTTGGGATTTTATGAGTTTTTATTGTGATTTGCTAGATTTTGTTAGTTTTTATGTATCTTTATTTAATACATTTTTTAATATTAGATTTGATTGAGATTTAGGTTGTTTATTTCTTAATTTTATTTTAATTTATCTTATTATTTATTTTATTTTAAATCCAGGAAATACTTTATTTTATTTTAGATTTACTTTTAGAGTATATTAATTAAATTTTCTTAAATTTTCGGATTTTTAATTAATTCAGGATTTTATGAGTTTTTATTGTGATTTGCTAGACTTGGTAGTTTTTATCTATCTTTATTTAGTACATTTTTTAATTTTAGATTTGATTAGGATTTAGGTTGTTTATTTCTTAATTTTATCTTATTATTTATTTAATTTTACTTCCAGGAAATATTTTATTTTATTTTACATTTATTTATAGAGTATAATAATTAATTTTTATTGAATTTTGGGATTTTTAATTAATGCAGGATTTTATGAGTTCTTATTGTGATTTGCTAGATTTTGATAGTTTTTATCTATCCTTATCTATTGTTTATTTTTAATTTTAATTTCATGAAATATTTTATTTTATTTTTGAGTTACTTTTAGAGTATAAATGAATTTTTATGGTATTTTTATTGAATTTTCATATTTTTATTTAATTCAGGATTTTATGAGTTTTTTATTGTGATTTGCTAGATTTTGGTAGTTTTTATCTATCTTTATTTAGTACCTTTTTAAAGTTTAGATTTGATTAGGATTTAGGTTGTTTATTTCTTGATTTTATCTTAATTTATCTTATTATTTATTTTTAGAGTATTAATTAATTTTTATTGAATTTTTTGATTTTTAATTAATTCAGGATTTTATGAGTTTTTATTGTGATTTGCTTGATACTGATTTTTTAAAGGTAATTTTAAATCTTGAGAAACTTTTTCATAAAATATTAAAATTTTAAAAGATTTGCCCTAATTATCTGAGATTTACCTAGATTAAATTGAAAAACTAAAAAATCAATATAAATACCATAAAAATTAATTAATAAAAACTCATAAAATCCTTAATTAAATAAAATTCCGAAAATTCAATAAAAATAACATAAATTTATTTAATACTCTAAAAATAAACTTTTTCTTCACCTAAAATTTATTTCCATAACAAATCTTGAAACCGATTTTTTAAAAGTAATTTTAAATCTGAGAAAATTTTTCATAAAATTTTAAATATTTGCCTTAATTATTAATTAGATTTTTTTTCCTCATCCTCTTTTGATATATTTGTTCCAATGTCCCTTATCTGAATTTTGCACTTGAAACTAATTCATCTTCTATCCTAGGTTTTTTTCAAATCCCCATCTCGCATTTCAAGGTATTTAGTTCTCTACTCTTTCTCTTCTTGCTTTGGATTATCATTATTGATTTGGGTTCTTATTTTCTGCTTTATTTCTTTGTTCTTTTCTGTGTAGGAGGAAGAGAATCCTAACGAGAAGAAACTAGAGGAACCCAATAATTGACAAGAGAAGAAAGAAGAACCTAAGTTCGTGTGAGTGGTGAGTTTCTGCTTTAGGTTCGATGTGAGAATTTTTTATAAGTTTTTCCCCCTCTAGATTGTGATTACTTCATTGGTGAGATTCATGCTAGATTGTGGAGACCCCAAGTTACAGGTACTCAGAGCTGTTTGCTGATTTTTCCTATGGTTTCAACTCAGATATTTGGTATCAAAGATCTCTTTTATGTTTAATCATTCATTATATTTCTTTTCAAGTTGGTTATGATGCATTAAGGCCTATTAATTGTTATGAGATAATTATGCTTCATTTGTGTATCAGGTTTTTCTTCATTGTTATGAGATAATTATGTTTCATTTCACATGTACAAAATCTTTTCGATCTCTTTTCTCTATGTGGTTGCATGATTTTTTTTTTCTTCGTATTTTGTGGCCAAGGTTGTTAAAATTTTGTACTTTTGATTTACCGAGTTTGTTTGTGAATTGTCTGCAAATGTATAGCTGAATTGACGTTACTGATTCTGGGGATGGATAGTGATTATTTGTTCAAAGAAGTATTTTAAGTATTCAAATTATGAGTGATGATGTCTCAAATAGTCAAATTAATGTTTAACTACTTTCTTTGGTGACTTAGTGTTGCTGAGTTATTTGCCAATGTGTAATTGTGTATGTGGGCTTGCACTATTTGATACCCCTTTCAGAGAATGAGTATTTATTATTATTATTTTTGTATTTGAAGTTTGGATCATGATTTCATTGAACTGATTCCAAGTTCAGCACAATTTGTTTATCATTTATGATAATGCCAACACTCAAGTTTCATGAAGGCTCAAGAAGCTGTGCAAATGTTAGCATGTTGAGTCACATGATCATGTTAGTATGATGATTCCGATTTTCTGATCAAATTTTATATCATGACATTGCTAAGCAATCTTACTTTACTTTTATTTTCCACATTGCATATTTCTTGAGGCTTGGGTGAATCAAGTTGACATTGGCCCATAAAGGTTTCAGTAATGTGGGGTCTATTGAGGCCTTTAATGTATTTGGTTTTAGTAGGATGATTTTTTGTGTGTCTTTTTCCTCTCCGCTTGCTAGGCGATGGGATTGTGTATAAGTGTAGATGTTGGTGCTTCTATAAGTCTGTCTCCTTAATTGCGGTTGTTTTGCATTAAGGAAGTTGAGTTTGGTCAAGTATTGTGATCATTTTTAAATGCTCTCATCATTATTGTCCTTTGGTTGGATCTTTGATCTGCAAACTATTTTTCGGGTGAAACAAAGCTTTGGGAGAATGGGGGATTGATCCCATCTCAAAGTCCAAAGAAAAGTTGTTATGGTATTTGTAGTGAGCAGTTTTTTTTAGTTGTAGAATATAGAAGGTTATGTATCATATTTTGTATTTAATCCTGGCTTTTTGATTAAAATACAAATCTTTAGTGAACGTTGTTTTTGTGTTAGAATAACTTTGCTCTTTTCTTCCAAGTTTATTAGTCGGTGATGCATCATGATATTAGGACAATCTAGCTATTAAATGTTAACTTAATTGTGTATATTTTTTCACTTGAAAGCAGGGGTGGAGGCAAGAATTTCATAAAGGGAGACTAAGATATAAAGAACATAATTTGTAAGAAAATTTCAATTTTTTTTTATCAAATAAAGAATGTGCAAAAAAATACATAAACAAAACAGAAATGAAGCAGCAGCCCAACGTAAGAAAAAACTCATTTGTTGAAGGCCAAAACTTAAAGGGGACATTTTACAAACAGTTGGTGTGCATAATTTTTATCACTTTTTTTTACAAGCAAAACACAAGAACCACAAATTTAATCTCAAATAATCAGACCGATTAACAAGGTTATTAAAACTGAACCGTTGATCAAATTCGTGAGGGAATTGGTTCACCGTTCATTAGCTCAATCGTAGTTGAATTGTGGTCTGACCGGTATAGCTGCTATAAATTAAATATATCATTTAAAAAAATGATATAGTAGATTACAAAAATTGATATTTAATAATTATCAAATTTTAACTGCGAAGTTAAATTTATATTTACCTTAAATATCACAGATTCAAATTGATTTATAATAGGTTTAGAGGATTGTTTTTGAAAATTAACACAAAAAGTTTCCATCAAATGCTTCGTATAAGTTAAAACTATTCTTTTATATTTTTTATTACTCTGTAGGAAAGAGGTATAGCTCTAATGTAAAAAAAAAGAGCAGGGTGGAAAAATGAAGTTCAAAAGAATATCTATTGAATTTGAGAGAGAAACACAAACAACATAGAGATCACCCCTTCCTCTAAGCTCAACCTTCCCCTCCCTCCTCTCATTCTCAAGTCCCACACTGCTTCAATTTTTTTCTTGAGACATTCCTAAAATTCTTGTGCCTCCGCCACTGCTTGAAAGTGAATTATGTCATGGAAAATCTCCCTTCACTTCCATGTATGTTGTTTATGGTTTATGCTCAATAAACTAATCTCAGTGTAACATTTAAAATTATGTGTCGTAGAGCGACTAGAAAACTATTAATATATTTGCATACAAATAATTCCATGTTAGTTTGATGATAAAAAAATTTGTGCGAAGATTAGAAAACATTAGTACAGATATAGTTTATATTTATTTATGTTTAAAGAATTAAAAGTTCATCCGAGGGGAACGAGCATGAAAACTTTAATAGAGAAATAAGTTTTGATATAATTTCTATACTATACAACACAATATCATGTTTTTATTTTTGGGCAATTCTTAATTTGATGATAAATTTTTGTGCGGAGATTAGAAAACATTTGTACATATATAATTTATATTTATTTTTGTTTAAAGAATTCAAAGTTCACACGAGGGGAACGAGCATAGAGAAATAAGTTTTGATATAATTTCTATGCAACATCTGGAAGCCAAAATAAGTCTTAATGATAATTTATCTTTTTGACCACTTTATATTAGTTAATTCAGTATATGCTTACAAAGCACTAGAATTGAGTGCCTGAATTTATGCTCTTTAAATATCTACATCTTTGTTATGATTGTTATTACATTTTTAGTATCTTAAATTTTTTATAATTTAAAATATTGATCAATGTTTCAAATACAATAGACAAATTCCCCGTGCAACGCGCGGGTAAAAAACACTAGTTCATTATAATATTTATACCAATTTTTATCATTACATAATCAAAATCAGTTCTAATCAAAGTTACAATAAATTATCTTACATATAAATGTATCAAAACATAAATCACTAAGACTCAATTATGGTTGGACTCAATTCTGTTAACACCGGTCGAAACACACCCAAAGGTTTATCAAGTATGTTGTTAGTGGTGACAGATCGGAGCAGATTACTAGAGTCTCTAGGGGAGACAAACCTGTTGTAGCTCGTTGCTGCCAATGAAGGTCTCTGTTCCAGTCGTCGTAGATCTTAGATCTTGACCCAATAGGGTTAATCTTGCTGTCGTTGTTGTTGAGTAGAGATTGTCTTGTGGCTATTACTGGGCATCATTTTTTAATCAACGTTGGCCGTGTATTGTTGTAAGGAGCTACTGAACTCAATGATGCCCAGATATGAGTTATTTATCCGATAAATATATACTTGTAGTTCAAACTGAGAATATACTTCTTAGACATTATTTTACAATATCAGCACGTGATTTTGACATTTTGGTTGGATACTGTGTGCTTGAACTATGGAATACAAATCTAACTAAAGAAAATCAAAATTATATTTAGATAGCAAACATATATAATAGGAAATTTTTGTATTTAAAAATAATTTTATCCAATTTAAATTTTTTTCGGTCGCTAGATACATTCATACACAATTCTACATTGTCAAGCCACCTATCATTACGCAACAGTAAAAATAAAACCCCTAAATGCCTATTTCTCTCTAATTTGGAGAGACCTCAAAAAATTAGTAAAACCTACCTCTCGAGCTCTCCCTGCTCTCCATCCTCTCTATCATACAAGGGTGAGATCACCCCCTTTTTCTCTCTCATAGCTTTCTCTATTGTACCAAACAATGTTTAAGTTGATTTGGTTTGATTTTTCAACAATAAACACATTTGCGCATAAATCTCGAAGGCAACATTTATACATTACTAATTTTCTATTCCATTTTATTTACACTTTTCTAACACATCATTAATTATATCAGTTACTTCTCTAAGTTATACTGTATTGTTTTGTCTCGTTAAGTGCCTATTTGGTTATTAAATTTTTTATTAAAAATAAGTGTGTTATTGTGTATCATATTGGCTAAACAGTCAGCTACTTGGTTAGCTTCACGGCACACATGAACACAACGAAACTCCCAAGTTCGCTCCTTCCAAGCTCGGATTCGTTGCACAAGGCTACCATAAGGATCACAACAAGCTTCATAAGCTGAACCGCAACACTAGAGTCGCTCTCAACAATCGGTCTTGGAATGCCACGACTCCAAGCTAGCTCAAGAACAGTAGCAATCCCCCAAAGCTCAGCCCACAAGACATTAGAGGTGCCAATATTATAGCAGAAACCGAAGACCCATTGGCCAAACTCATCTCGGACACCCCCACACGTAGCTTCACTCATGGCACCACGCACAGACCCATCACTGTTACATTTTACCCAGAGAGGGGGAGGGGGGACTCCAACCAACTTGCAGAATCTGGTACCCACGCCGACCAGGAACAAACAGGGAGCAAACAGAAGTACGTAGTGTTAACAGTTTTAGACATTGGTTAAATGTTTCTTTGCATTGAGATACTGCCATTGGAGATGACTTTATAGTTTATACTAACAAGTCCAACATACAATTGGTAGATAACTCCTCGGAAATTCGATCCGAGCAGTTAATTAGTAAAATGAGATAGACAAAAAATGTGAATATATAAATTTGGTAAATATATAGTTGATTCTTTAATTTGCACACATTCCGACGTAGCTTATACCAGAAAAAGGATGTATCACATTGTTTAATTTATTGGTGGGGTGAACATAGTATGAAGAAGTGTTCACGATTCAAGTTATCAATCAAGATTCAAGCATGGAACAAATTAGAACAAGAAGAAGAAAAAATGCTTACGTGTAATTTGTGCATTCACAAGACATGTCTGCGTATGTATATAAGCGAATTGATGCATGAATAATGAAGAAAATGATGACCCTGGCATGCATGGAACTAACGAAAATTTTCAAGTCAAAACTGCATGTAACTGACAGTTAAGCAATTGAGATTCATATGTATTATGCATATGGCCAAAATTCAAAATTAATCTCATGCACAGATGACGCATGAAGAAAGGCTTTGGAGGTTGCTTCATTCAGTTTTCTACGTTAACTATAACTAGTATCTCATATCTTTGTTACACTTACAAGAGACAAGTTAAGAAGAAATATAATTAATGTAATTACTAATATTAAATTTATCCTTAATATAAATATAATTAGCTTAATTACACTTTTAGGCCTTTGATTAATTTTAGTTTTGACTAAGTCCCACAGTGACTTTTCAACCACATTCAGTCCCTTAACTTTTTAATTGTTGCAGATCAGGTCCATCTATCATTATTGTTCTATTTAAACTCTAAAAATTTCATTTTTTAAGAAAAAATATTTTAAAATTAAATCAATTTAATCAACTCATTACCATCAAACTCCACTAGTTAAAATATTGATTTTCAGTTATAGTATATTTATTATGTTTTAAAACTAATTCATAAACTAATCATTTCAATTTGTGAATTGATTGGACAAATCTGACCAAATCACCTGGAAGGGTGTTGATTGAAAAGGAATGATGAAACTCCGGCGTGGAAGGCGGCGAGATGATGATCTTTACGGTGCTCTGTTGTTCATCGCATCGAAAGGCGCCCTACGATGACACTCCGACGTTTAAGTTAGAAAGTGAGTTTTAGGGACCTTAGAAATGAGATAAATAATGTTTACCTTATGTTCTTCAAACCTTAGTTTTTATAGAGCTTGAGATTGCGCAATTTGAGGCGGTCATGAGTGCTTAATGCATTCTCGAGCTCTGTGCTTTTGTCTTGGTTGCTGCTCTATAATTACTTTGGGTTGGCCGACTGATGTTGATCGTCCTTTTAATTGATCAAGTGAAGAGACAACGTGATTGGTCTAGGGGAGGTGATCGGTTGGAACGTCTCCCAGAACAGTAGTCCCCTAACTTTGGTCCACAAGAATTGAATTGTGGTCAACGTGGCCTTGTAATTGATCAAGTGAAGAGACAACATGATTGGCCTAGCTAGGGGAGGTGATCGGTGTTGGAGTGTCTCCCAGAACAATAGTCCCCTAACTTTGGTCCACAAGAATTGAATTGTGGTGCTTGAGGTAATATAGTTTGAGTTGAAAGTCGGAAGTTGTGTTTGATTGGGTGAGGAGACAGCCCGATCGACCCAGGAAGTGATCGACCGGAGTGTTTGAGTTCAAAGTCGAAAATTGTATTTGATCGGGTGAAGAGGTAACGAGATCGACTTAGGAGATGATCGGCTAAAGCATCTCGCAGAACATGAAACATACTTCTTTTATCCATGGTAGACAATCTTTGGTCAATTTCACGGAAGTTAGATGTGCTCTGTGTATTGAAGCAAATTGCACTACCACAAAAAAGGGCTTGGGTAGCGATTCCCTTCAATGTTGGGTAGCGGTTAAGTGTGTGATGCTGAACTCAGCGTTGCTAAATTTGGGTAGCGGCTCCGAACCGCTACTCAATTAAAATTTAGGTAGCGGTTCCAGGAACCGATTCCTATCGCTAAACATTAGCAGCGCTTGCAACCGCTACGCACGTGTGAAATGTTTTTCCTGGAACCGCTACCTAACTCGTTTTTTTTTTTTTTTCAATCGCTACCTACACATTAGCAGCGGTTATATCCGCTACGCAGGTAGGGTAATATTTTATAGGAACCGCTACCTTACTCTTTTTTTTTTTTTTTTTAAATCGCTACCTACACATTAGCAACGGTTATAATTGCCACCTTTACTCTTTTTTTGTTTTTTTGTTGACAGTCCATTTTTTTTTAACAGCAACCAATAAATTCTTATTTTGACGGAATAAACCAATAAAATTAGAGCAATGCTAATTTCATAGTTGATACTCAATCCATATATTTGCTGAAACCATAACAAATTTCATATAGTTCTGAGATCTCAAATAAATTCTACCCACAAACTAAATAAACAGACATTGATTGTAAACTACACTTAGAAACCGAATTAATTAAAAATTGTCCATAAACAAATTCCATAGATCTAAGATCCCGGAAACTAGATACCAACAACTACATTGTAAGTGGCATTCCTCTCATGGTAGGCATAGTCTATTACCATTTCTCCAAATGAAACAACCAGTGAACTTGTTTCTTTGCAGTTAGTCTTCCTTCTCAGTAGCAAAGGCAACATAGAACTTCCATTCAGCAGCAAACCTCTTTTTTCGTGGCATCAAAAACTTATCTGTTAGAATTATTTAGATTAGATAAAGATATATAAAAATAATCACCATTTAAGTTACATTACTTGTATTCTAGAAGCTGGAATATGTGCATAAATTGCAAAGTTTAACAAAAAAAACTAGCACAGTGGATCAATATATCATACAAATGACAGCCATATAGGAAGCATGAGAACAATAATTTGAAAGACTAAGATAATTACAACAGTATCTTATCTTATATATTAAAGTCTACACATAAAAGTATTTAGACAATTAAAACCAACTAGCAATCAAACAATCAATCAACCACACCAACACAACCAACTGGCATCATGAATCTGAATCAGAACTTTAAAGACACACCCCACATCTACCACCAAAACAATTAACATTGGCTCTTGACAACACCACCCCTATCACGCATTGTCAAACTTTCAACACAAATTTATTACATTATAACCCAGCAATCACAAGCTTAAAGGTTCAAGATAAACTTACATCCCAATAAAAAATTGTGCTACTTATAAAGCACGTAGGATTCTATATAATAGCAATTGGATAAATTTGCCTTTACACAGAATTAATGGCAGAGAAAATGTAATGACCCTATTTGACTTTGACAAAACCTTGATTTGTTACCCGCAGCTTTAAGTTTTGAAGTAAAGACAATCATAAGAATTTAATGCAAGAAGGTTCAACATGTAACAGCTAAATGTAGCAGAAACAGCAAAACAAAGTGAGGTTGGAAAAAAATTAGTGTGGGCAAAACTAATATTCAGCTAACTAATTTATAACAATTGCTATATGATTGAAGATTACACCTTTCAGCCAGCAGGGTAGTTGTGCCATACAGTGACTGCAAAAGAAATTTAGAATATGGTGGATTTTTTAAGCAAAAGAAAATTTTAAGCTATCCAATTTCTTTTCCAATTTGATCATAAAATTGTTCTAATACAGCTTTCAAGGGTTTATTTAGAAGAATGGGGATTTTTATCAAAATAAGTTCTCATTGTCATATCCCCAAATGCCAACACATCTAGCAAAAATGTTGGTTCCTTTGACTGTTGTGGAAACTGAGCACAATCTATAAAAAATATCAAGGCTCCAATCAATCAGTAATCAAGCCAAGATCAATGGTATACGGTATACACTGTCACATGCATTAACCTTTCCTTACTATAAGTCTATGGGAACTCTCAAACCGTCATGAGCAGCTTTAATTTTTTTAGCCCCAAATATGTTAAAGACGACAAGAAAAGAAAATGGTTTTTTTTTTGGATAAGCAAAATTGTATTAAGATGAAATACTAGGGGTATTTCAACCCAAGTACAAAGAAAAAATGGAATATACAATGATCAATGAAAACATAGCACAGTAGCAAAAAACCAGCACACTAAAAAGATCCTATGTCCTCACGCTGGCAGTAGCAACAAGGACAGCAGCAAAGGTAACAGAACCCCATGGCAAAAACAAGAAAGAGACAAGGAGACAAGGAGAGGCTATGCATCTATAACAAATAGGAAGCTCCAAAGCTAATTCAGATCAAAGCCCCGCTACCAACACTTCACAGCAAATTGATAAAGTGCATAGGTTGACACTGCCACTCATAGAGGGAACATGCAAATCCCTTAAGTCTACCCTTCATCCAGCTCCAAGACTTAAACTGAATCACATCTAGTAAATTTTCTAGATTAATTGAAGTCCCTCTGAATATATTGGCATTCCTAAGACCCCAAATACTCCAAATAGTGGCCAACCAAACCAACCATACTCAATTTCTGGGTTTGCTCCATGTTTCTGGGTTTGGATAAGCCTTGTTCCCATGCTTTGATATCTAATAATATTTCCTTCATCTTCCAAACATAAGAAAATAATTGTCAGTTTTTTACTGCAGTTTCACTTTGACTTTCAAATTCCCATAGTCATGAGAAATATGTATCAAAGCATGGGAACAAGGCTTATCCACATAGTCATAGCAAAAACAGAACAAAACAAGGGCTCCAACACCACAAAAGAAACCAGAAAAGCTAAAACACATACAGCAAAGAAAAATACTGAAGAGTACAAATGCTAAAAATATAAACCCCAACCCTCCTCAATTCTAACCCTCACCACCAAATCACCCAAACAATTAGTTAAGGAGTGTGACCAACCTTGAGGAGAAGAAGCAGCAGAAACGACTCTTAGAGATGTGGGTCGATTGCAATGATCTACGGCTCGGTGAACAGAGATGGCGCAGAGATGGAGCAACAGAGAACGTCAATGGTGCAGAGATTGAAGATCAGCAAGGGTTTCAGAAGGAAACTGACACTGCTAGCAAAAGAAGAGATACGGGTTTTAGAGGGAATTGGAAAGTGGAGCGCGGGGTAGGGTTTGGGGAAAAAAATTAAAGCTTTAATTTACTTTGGGCACCACTTATAAGGAACCGGTTACTCTAACCGCTACCCAGCAACGAAATTTCCAATTGGGTAGCGGTTCCCTATTTTTTATTTTTTATTTTGAATTTAAAGATAAATAATCTCTTATAATTTTATTTTATATAACATTTGGGTAGCACTTAACACTAACTGCTACCTCATAAGTGCTACGCAACCCTATTTTTGTAGTAGTGTTGCATGGATATACTAATAAAAATAGAAGGTACTTAGATGAGGATACTTAGAAGGTACTTAAAAAAGGATTTTATTATGTTGTTATATTTTAGTTCAATTAATGAGGAAGATTATAAAGAGATTTAGGGTGATTTTGTTTCCTCATTGGGATTAATTGAACGAAAGAAGAGATTCATGTCTCCTTTGACATTTTTATCATGAAATTGAAAATTACACACTTTTTAGTGAGAAAACAAACAATTTCTCACTCCTTTATGCCTTCTTTTGGTTTTAGAAAAAGAGAGAGGAAATATAACTTGTGAAAGGAAAAATAGGGAAAGAATGATAATAATATAGTATCTTAACTATAACTGTGAATCTGGCTTTTCATTCGATACACAAAACATCTATAGAAGAATTTCATTATTTATGGAAGATCAGCATGATTTATGGAAGTGTGCTGACTTCTTTTGACCAATTACAAAGAGTGTGTTTTAAAAGCGTGATTAAAAGAGTGTCGCTAGCAAAACTACACAGCAGATATGCTCCAACACAGGCTATATACCGCATCCATATCCCAAAGCTAGGTTCATTAAAAAAGCTCTTCTTGGATAGATGAAAAGGAGGATGACATGAGCTCTCTTTATTGAAAAGATCAGCCACCATAACCTTTGATCATCAAACAAAAGTACCATACAGCTACAAGTTGCCATTGGATGACACTTTATGGCCATGAGATGGGAAGGGATTGACATCCTCACAGCTGGCCAGGAGCTACTTTGAGACTAATCAACCTCCAGTCAATGGCATTCAAAGTTCGGTTAATGAAATCCTGAGCTTCATCAAATGTTGGTTCCTTTGCTTCATTAGCATATTACCTTCTTAATTTCTATAGACAACTGCATAAAAAACAGTAATGAATGCTTCAGTTTGCTTAGTTCTTTTCAAATGAATGCTCAGTTTACTTTTTCTCAACCCTCTAATGTATCATATCAAAGCAAACATGCATCTAAGGTATGGAGGGGTTTACAAACTTACAATCAATGTCATTAAAGAAGAGGCAGAAAAACTAAGTTGGCATAGATAGAGGTAAAAAAACAAAAGGAGTTCCAAACCCTATAAAGAATCATTTCTATTTCACGGAAGAAACCAATACATTTAGAACTCAAAGGAGAGCAAAACTTATTCAATCCACTTAATCACATACCTTAACATTCAAAATGAGTCAGAAAAGAAGAAAATCTGATGTCAATAGTTTCAACCAAACTATACTACAGAGTGACAGACCACATGCTTTATCAATATAACAAGCAAAACGACCCGGAATATATGGCACCTATAGTAACCTTAACAGCAATTGAATCCAAAATTTAAAGCACTAATCCAAGCATTAGATTACTTTCAAACCAGTGATTATTGATTAAAGATGACAAATGTGCTCTTACTTTTCCTTTCTACAGACCCAATCATGGGCACTAATGCAAATATCTAAAATAGAAATGCCAAGTAAGAGAAACAATTAACTGCAAGATTCTACCTTAAGCACAAAACGCATATAGCAAAAAGTGGATAGAGAAACCGGTAAACTAAAATTCCACCTACTGTGGTGGGATTTAAATTTTCTTATTTCAAGTGATAACAATGCCCTATTGATATAATGCAGAATTTTTAACATTCTTTACATAATTAACAAAAAAGTTATTTGAGGAGAAAGTATTTTAATGCTCTGTAAAATTACTTTACCCCCTCAAATTCAAGCAATGCCAAATATATTTTGAAATTGAGAGCAAAATGATAGATGTAGTGACAAAAGAGTGTCACACGGAACAATAGACATAAAGTAAATGCAGCAATTGAAGTGAAGAATGGACTCTCAACATATATGGCATGTAGTAACAAGATGCATTAATAAAATATAACATGGCTAGAGAATTATTAAGGACACCAGAAAGTACAAAACTGGGTGCAGTAGCCTAAAAAATTTAACCTGAATCTCTTATAGGTGTGCAGTTAGTCTTCCACTGGTTAATGGGTCAGCAATACTGGGTGAAGACAGATTATCTTCACTTTTACTTATATGTGAGGCTGCATTTTGATTTGTAGAATTGGTGCAAACGTAAGATAATGACTGCAGCCATGAAACCAATGTTGGTTTGCGGATGACATCATCAGAATCAGCCACTTGTGAATACAACTCATTTAAAACTATGTTCTGTGCATCTTGTGGTAACTTAGTAATCAGCTGCGCCAACAGTTTCATCAAGTTGGGCAAGACCTGAGAAGTAGTAAAAAGTTTGCACAATCAAGTTGGAAAACAATATTTAATGCATATGGAATAAGACCATTCCTTAAAAACCAATTTTAAGCTCCTAACACCAAATGGATTATTTTTTAACAAGCTGGCCAACTCAAAAGCACTTACCATCTTTTAGTCTAGGAAGGTCTATATTGCTTAACTTTACAAGATGCAGCAAAAATCATCATACACTTCAAAGCAGTAAAAATAACAAATCATTTCCATTATGTGGAGACCGCTACATGGATCAGTTAACACTTTAATTCACTATTATATATTAAATTATTAAGTTTAGAAATATACTATTTACCTCTAAATTTCTCTTAATAATTTGGCCTAGTGTTTTTTTCTTGATCTCCCTATATTTCTATATATCGAGTTGTCTTCCATCTAGTCAAACCACATTACTGGTTCTTCTAAAGTCTTCACAAAACAATGCCCAAAGTCCCAAACCACCTAAGATGAGAGATTCTACCACTAAAAGCAGTTGATCATAATAAGTGATGAAATACTTACTTGTATGCCAACAAGGAAAACTAGGTGTAAAAGCAGGTCCATTAACTTCTTGCTTGGTTCTGGCTCTCCTTGCCGCTTCTTCCATGCATCAGCCTCATGAGTTGAGACTTCAGAACAGAGCTGATTGGCTTTTTCAACAAGACTGTGAATGCAGTAAAAAGTGGCAGGGCTTTCAGAAAGGAAACGAGTGATATGGAAGAGAAAAGTTGGAAGATTGAAGAATTGCAAGGATAAGTGTTGCTTGGGGTTGTGCAACATGGAGGGATGTTTGGGAATTAACTAGGGTTTTGAGATGTTGCAGGTGATGTTGACCAAATGAAGGGGAGCCTCGGAGCTCAGACCACGCCTGAACAATGGCTCTAGCAGAAGAGGCTTTTGGGGTGAATTTGTTTGTATCACCACACCTGCTCTTTAGCCATTCCTCCAAGAACAAGACGTCATGGACCATGATAATTGATAACAGCGGTGGTGGTAACTGCGATAACAGCGGCGCTGGCCGCGGTGGTTCGAGACAGGTTAGTGACGGTGCGGCGGTTTGTGGTTCGTCAGAGGCTGCAGAAAATCATTTTCCACTATCATTATTATCATGTTCAACATTGTATTGATGTTTAGGAATTAATTTTAATACCACACCCCTATATATTCAAGTCATTCCCATGTCACCTCTCTTACCCCACTTATAAGTGCGGTGTGTAATTGATTTCCACACTCATAAATGCGGTAAAATTGGGTGGAGAGAAAACGAATAGGGTTTACATTATAATCAAATCCCTTGATATTTATGAATGCATATGAATACGTAAGTTACTAAATTTCCTATCTCCACCCCCCATAAATACATTTAACAATTTTGCTAAAACTCCACCAACTTCACAGTCATTTAAGGTTGTCCGGCAAAGACATTGAACATAGGGGCACAAACACTTTGACCCTATACAACAACATAACAAGAAGCAACACCATGGTTTTTGTAGAGGATACAAAAGTGAAGATACCCACACGTTAAAATAAAGACTCTTTTGCATACCTTTGAAGATAGAGTAGTAGATTTCAGTTCTGAAGGCGATTCAGAATTTTCAATTGAAACACTAATCGAAAAACAACCACGGTAACTCAGAATCAACACGTTGTTTGGAATCGCGTACGTTGAATCACGATAGTTCATGTTTGGATTTGAGGGTTTTCAACTGCCATGGTTATAACTTAGAATCAAGCGTAAAATATAGGAATATGAACATCTTGCACTTCCGAATCAGTTGAAATGTATCCAGCGAGTATTGAGAGCCATCAATTTTACAAAAATATTTTATTTATAAAGAATCACAAAAACAAACGGAAAAGATAACATATTTTTGTTACCAGACACAAAACAACGAACAAGGTCATTTTTTTCAAAAGCGTGCCCTACATGGAGTGATTGATTTATGGATTGGTGGAAAAATGAATTCAACCCAAAGATTGATTTTGATGTTTTATGTTTTATGTGGTAGAAGAAAAATTGGGTGTCAAGAAAATGAATAAGGGTGACATTAAAATTAAATCCCTTGATGTTTAGGCAGATTCTACTTAACAGCAAAGGTCCTTTGAATGTGTGTGTGTGAAATGCATATGAATATGTAAGTTACTGAATTTCCTATCCCCACCACCCACATATACATTTAACAATTTTGCTAAAACTCCACCAGCTTCATAGTCATTCAAGGTTGTCCGTCAAAGACAATGAACATTAGGGGGCACAAACACTTTGACCATATAAAACTACGTAGCAAGAAGCAACACCATGGTTTTTGCAGAGGATACAAAAGTGAAGATACCCACCCATAAAAATGAAGAGTTTTTTGCGCACCTTTGAAGACGGTGCAGTCGATTTCAGTTTAGAAAGCGATTAAGTTCAGAGCTACTTACTTTTTTCGGAATTTTTAATTGAAACACGAATCGAAATACAACCATGGTAACTCATAATTAACACGTTGTTTGGAATCGCATACGTTGAATCACGATAGTTCATGTTTGAATTCGTGGGTTTTCAACTACCATGGTTAGAAATTAGAATCAAGCGCAAAATATAAGAATATGAACATCTTGCACTTCCGAATCAGTTGAAATCACTACACCAAAAATGACCTTTAACAGCGGTTGAAAATAGCCTTTTACAGCGGTTTTCAGCGGTCCAGAACCGCTGTAGATCTCGCCGCTGTAAAAGCCTTAACAGCGGAACCGCTGTAAAAGACGCATTATTTACAGCGGTTTTTAGGTTTAACCGCTGTAATTACTAGCCTACAACAGCGGTTCTTTTGCGTAACCGTTGTACATGGATATTCTTTTACAGCGGTTTCTGAACTTTAACCGCTGTAATTGAGTTTACTATTCACAGTTCTTTTTTCAGCCCCTGAACTAGCCCACCTATTCAACCATAAGATCAACATTTTCTCTACAGCGTATCAATACCAATAAATATTAAAATATATAAAATTTTCAAAAGCATCATAAATCTAAAACAATTTCTAAAGTGCATAATATCAACATCTAATAGATTAACTACTAAAAAAATTTGTTAACTACATAAGCGGCCCACTCATCTTTAACTTCACGAAATTGCTCTTGATTATAGAGAGCGAACTGACAATCTTCGAAATACTACAAAACAACATAAAAATAGAGTTAAGTTACAATTGGAGCTTTTAAAATCCAATGCAAACGCAGATTAAAGTTTCTTACCCTCATTGGGATCACAAGTTGATGGTGAGTGACTTCATCACATAATATCCGCAATCAACACTATTAGTCTGACAAGGGCACTGCAAAAGCAAAATAATAAAGACGACTAAATGGATGTTGTGAACTCAGATATCTCTGTAGTCTGTTCTATAGAAAACTTCATGTAAATAAATAGACATGTTTATAAACAGATCAAAAGTACAATTTATAAATGTGATTTGATATGTAAATGAATCAAGTCTAATGATAACAGCAAGAGGATATAGAAAGCAATCAAATGCAAGTTTTCTCATCTTTGTGTAGTACCAAAGCCAATTCCAGAAAGATACTTACAAGCAAGGAAGAGGCTTCAGTGGAAGAATAAAAAGATGTCCTAGGTATGAGGAAATTAAACAAGCCATATGTATCTGGAACATTAAGCAACCCAATATAAAACTTGAGGTCAATTGCTCAAATATTGGCAAAGTTAGAAAATGAAAAGAAGGGAGGCAAAAGGAGTGAAATCTGACATGCAAACCCAGATAAAATGCCACAAAGGTGTCCAAGTAGTGAGACATTTTGAATGAGAAGCTGGAATACTACCAACAAAAAGAATGAATACCTACAACATAATATGTTCAATTAGCATTATCATAAAGGGAATGATCAAGATAAAATTAATAATACAATATTATAAAAAAACCAAACTCACCACTTGGGAGGCACATTAAACAACCCAAACACACTGCAGAATCAATAGAATACGTTAGTATATTAGCAAACCCTCAAAGATTCACATTGTGCAACATAGCACATATATCAAATGTATAGTGTGTTTTAAGTAGAACAAGCAAACAAAATCATTGCAAAGGGAATAGGTCACCGAAGGTGCATTATTAAAACGGAATTTCAAGTCTCCCATTTCAGAGATAACATCAGCAAAATAATTAGCATAATCTATGAAAACTTGATAAAAATACTACTATTTCAGCATCTTGAAGTGCTGCCAAGACATCGTTTCTACCAAATTATCTGAAAGGAAAAAAGGTGATTAATATGAACAAATTAAATTGCATTTTTCAAAAGTTGTGAATTCCCAACCTCCTGGATTGACTCCACTCAGGCTAGTCTCTATAACAATCATGGAAAATACTCCTGAGAAACCAATCACACACTCATTCATGAGTTAATCAAATTTAACAAAAGGATTGTATGTCACCAGCAGTGCTAAGAGAACATGGAATATGCAACTAAAACATGTCCAAATCTACGAATAATAACCCGAGGATCAACCGATTAAAACAACTACAAGAGCCTACTGCTTCAAACAGGCAGCAATTAGTCCACTATAAGCATACCCAAACAATTATCTACATTGACTGAACAATAGTAATGGAGCTGGAAAGAAAAAGGATATACCTTGAAACCGTGACACAACAGCAGAAGGCAAGAAGCATATCTCAGTGAAGGAATCATATCCAACCAGAAGACAGACCAAGTAAATTGATCCACACACAACGACCACTGCAGAAGTGGGGAATGGAATGCTTTCCCACCATTGATTTACCCTAGTAGACACCCCAAGCAAGGAAAATAAAACAAAAGCCAGTCCTAAAAGACAATCAGAAAAACCATCCCCAAAATAAATTTGACCAGTCAAGGGGAGAGGAATGCACCAAGAGGAATGCCTTTATCTCAACGTACCTTCAAAAATAAATTTTTACTCAAGCCACCCTCTAAATTTCCAACATATTTTGCCTGAAGGAAAATGGACAACGAATCATAAAAGTAAAATAATTAAAACAATGAACATGATATACAAGATACAAGATATATTATTACTCAAAGGCTTTTTACCTGGGCTTCAACAGTCAAAACAACTAGATGCTCATACTGGGAAAATTCAATTTGAAGCTTCTGGGGAAACAAGACAAGATATATTGAAGCAATTAGTCTCAAGCAGGAAGTAACATGCATAAATAAAATTGCTGCTGAATCTAGGGGTAACTCAAATTGCATAATCAAATCAACTCAAAGAAAGATGAATTGAGAGAAAACTATTGTCTTCAATTGAGAACGAACCTGTAACCGCGTTAGAAGTTGTTCCTTTGAGAGACCCATGAGCGGCGAAATTGTGCTGGTGGCTGAATCAGAAAGGCGATGAGAGCATGAGAATAAGGATAGGAGAAGAATAAGGAATGCACGAGAAAAATTACCTTATGAGGACAGGGCAACGAACTACATGGACGAAGCGACACAAAACAAGAGCGGCATCGACGCAGCAGGAACGACGGCGGCAGCGGAAGGGACGGTGGAGGTACGAGCAAGCTTTGAGAGAGGAACTGAACTGATAAAATTAAGGGTTTGCGGTTACGGGATTGGTAAAGTTAGTGGGGCTGTAAATTAACGAAATCAGTAAGGAATAATATACATATAAATTGCTTTGAATTACCAATAAATCACTCCAGCCTAGTGGAAAAAGAGTCATAAAATTTTTAAAGGTGTATGGAACATTTCTTCCAGGATTTTCTTTTAACAGTGAATATTTACAGCGGTTTGCTAGTAAGCGCTGTAAAAAGTGGAACTTTATTATTTAAAGCGGTTTCTATACATAACCGCTGTTAAATATCGAGATTTTTACAGCGGTTCACAAAACAACCACTATAAAAGGTTGTATTCCGCTCCGTGTTTTCGTTTTTACAGCGGCTGCAACCTTAACCGCTGTAATAGGGGCGCTGTAAAAGTCCTTTTCTGGTGTAGTGAATATATCCGACGAATATTGATCGGCATCAATTTTACAAAAATATTTTATTTATAAAGAATCACAAAAACAAACGGAAAAGATAACATATTTTTGTTACCAGACACAAAACAACGAGCAAGGTCTTTTTTTTTTCAAAAGCATGCGCTACATGAAAACACATAGTTGTGCATTGCACTTTAAAATAATCTAATTAATTTGGTTACATTTGAAGTCAATTATATATATAAAATATTTGTGCATTGCACTTCATGTTAAAAGACAAAAGAAATTTCCGTAGAAAAAAAGACGAAATTTGTTTTACAATAGTACTCCACTTTTGCTATCGTGCATTATACTCGAAAGACATAAAATAAGCTTACTAATATATTAAGTAGTCAGGATTAAGTAGTCCGAAGTAAAGAGTAATAAATCTAGAAAATTCATAAAAAAAGCTTACTAATATAGGATCAATAATTTCGCAGTGAAGTGAAGCTAAACTGAAGAAACGGTAGTATAAGTAATAAATAAATTGGCTTTATCAGAATTATATTCATGATTAGCTACCTAGCTTACTAGCTCGTGGTACATGAAACGATTATGCTCTCCCTGCGTCCATGCATGCCCAAAACAAGAAATGAAAACTTGCTTCATAATAAGACAAACAAACAAAAGGACAGTACGTACAGCATCATTCAGAGGCGGTTTCCACCAACGTAGGCTGGTACAACTGCCACAGCCGCAACGGCCAGTCACTCTGCGCCACCACCATCACCATCACTCGGACCTTTGAAGATATATCCAACGAATATTGATCGCCATCAATTTTACAAAAATATTTTATTTATAAAGAATCACAAAAACAAACGGAAAATATAACATATTTTTGTTACCAGACACAAAACAATGAACAAGGTCTTTTTTTTTCAAAAGCGTGCCCTACATGGAGTGATTGATTTATGGATTGGTGGAAAAATGAATTCAACCCAAAGATTGATTTTAGTTTTTTATGTTTTATATGAAAACGAATAGGGGTGGCATTAAAATCAAATCCTTTGATATTTAGGCAGATTCTACTTAACAACAAAGGCTCTTTGAATGTGTGTGTGTGAAATGCATATGAATATGTAAGTTACTGAATTTCCTATCCCCACCACCCACAAATACATTTGACAATTTTGCTATAATTACACCACCTTCCCAGTCATTCAAGGTTGTCTGTCAAGAACAATAAACATAGGGGGCACAAACACTTTGACCATATAAAACTACATGCCAAGAAGCAACACCATGGTTTTTGCTTGGGGTTCCAAAAGTGAAGATACCCACACATAAAATTGAAGAGTTTTTTGTGCACCTTTGAAGACCGTGCAGTCGATTTTAGTTCTGAAAGCGATTAAGTTCAGAGCTACTTACCTTTTTGGAATTTTCAATTGAAACCTTGAGGGGTGAGTGTAGTTTACTCAATAATTATTCTTTCACACCTCAAAGATGAGTGGAAAGAGGTGGAGGAGAAGAGAGATAGAAATAAAATGAAAAGTAAGAGAGAGAAAATATAGGATATGATAGATGATAAGAGGAGAGAGATAAAAACAAAAATAGATGGAAATGAAGTGTATAAAAAATGAGGTATGTATATATCATTGTTGTCATATCATATCATAGGTTTTTATTTCCACCACACATGACACTCTTTTCCCACAGAATTGAAGAGTTCCTATTTACCATATGTCCATATCTAGTACAAAATCCTTTTCATTGAGAGAGCATATGCCCATATTTCAGATAATACACAACAAATTGTTCACTCTTTCTATAAATGTCTACGGTCCTCACTCCTCACGTAGTAAATATTAAATGACGATATGACCGGTTATCAAAAGAAAAAGATGGCCTCATCTCTACATATAATATATAGTTCTCATTCCTTTTCTTTCATTTATATATCAATAAAAATTTAACTCATCATTGTTTTTAGAGTAATGATACGTGTTGGTGAGATTCATTCGGCATACGCGTTTAGGAGCAATTTTCAAAACCATTGCTAAATGCAAAAGTAAAAAAAAAAGTTAGCATGAGTGTTCAACCTTTCCCAAACAAACACATTTGTTTTGAACCCCAAATAAACACATTAATTTTGTAGGAATTACGGTAATTAGTGTTTTTTTTGTTGTTGAAAGGAGGGTTAAAACCCGAACACCACACACGGATAGACCTAGGGAAGGTAACTCTCGATACATAAAAGAATTTTTAATACAATATTATAGATTGTGGCATTTGAAACCGCCATAGTCGTCCATATATGTTGGAGGGATGTAGCAACTTTCTCAAACATTATTATATTTTTACAGTTAAGAGAAATTTCAATTAAAAAATTACCAACAAGAATATCCAACATTATTGTTCTTTTTGTAAATGATAAAAAACTGCTTTTCTATCTATTTAAGTATACACTTCATGTTCATAAGACCATATACAATGGTTAAACAAAAAATGTTTTGTTTAACCCTTTTCTATCCCACTTTTTCTCTTCCCAACACTCCACATTATCTTCTCTCTCCAATTCAACAAACTTTCAACAATTACCCACTCCAATGGTTTTGTTTAACTCTCAACACCCTACCCCACCACTCACCACTCACCCTACCCCACCACTTTTTTATTTCACATTTTTATTTAATTTTATATTTTTGTTTTTATAATTACATAAAATTACAATTATCGATTTAAATTAAATTAAAACAATAAACACTTAACAATTTGTTTTTTTTTTAAATATAGACTATTAGATAGATAAATAAGATGATGAGAGAGATAATAAGAGAGTGAAAAAACTTGGTTTTTTTTTCTGTGTCCAAATCAAACGAACCAAGTCTCTATTTATAGAGAAAAAAAAAATCATGAATTTTGGTATAATTTTTTTTTCAGAAAATATTTTTTTTGATGAAATAATTTAGTTCAAAAGATAAGGAAAAACGAAATTTGAACTGACCAACCAGAGGCAGCCACATGGCAGGGGCTGCAAAATTTTTTCTCTCTCCCCTGACGCGCCTTGTCTGGGCGTGCATGACACGCGCCTGCGGTGGCCACTGGCCTCGCGCCACGTGGCACACCGCAGGCTCTTTAAACATGTTTAACATTTTCAACAAATTCACCCTCTCTCTTCCCTTTCAACCAACTTCAACAAACCATTAAACCTATTAAACACAATTCAACATAATTCAACAACACTTTCAACCATCCATTGTGGATGGTCTAAGGTCTTTATATCAATAATTTGTTCTTCTTCTTTATAATGAGAAACACACAGAGTGCAGAGAAATGAAGCAGTGAAGTGAAGCTAAACTGAAGAAACGGTAGTATAAGTAATAAATAAAATTGCTTTATCAGAATTATATTCATGATTAGCTACCTAGCTAGAAGATACTCATAGTCACACATACACCAACGCTCGTGGTACATGAAACGATCGATCATACTCCCTGCGTCCATGCCCAAAACAAGAAATGAAAACTTGCCTCATAATAAGACAAAAAAGGACAGTGTACGTGCTGCATAACACAACAGCATCATTCAGATTTCAGAGGCGGTTTCCACCAACGTAGGCTGGTACAACTGCCACAGCCGCAACGGCCAGTCACTCTGCGCCACCACCATCACCATCACTCGGACCCACCCTTGATGATCCTTTTCCATTCCCAATCGCCAATCATCATCATCATCATCCATTCCACGTGTCCCTTCTTCCAATTAATTTACTACTATTTTTCTTTTTTTTATTTATTATTATTATTATTAATTCTTCACTCACTCATTCTCACTCTTCACTCTGTGGCTGCGCTTCCTATATATATATATTAGTACTACACTACACTACCTTGCACACTCTTCATTTTCATCCTCTCTCCGATCAATGGACCCCATGTTTTCCGGCGACTCCTCCGCCTTAGACCCTATGTTTTCCGGCATCAGCCTCCACCACCTCCTCACCCTCAACCCCTCTCTCTTCCCTGACCAACAACCCAACCTCCACGCCGCCGACACCATCAACCTTCTCACCCCAAAATCCGAGTACCCCAACTTCGAAAACCACCAACAACAACAACTCTTCACTTCCTCCTACCCTGATTACCCTCCTGAACAACCCTTCAACATCTTCCCCCACTTCCAACCACCACCACCACCACATTTCCACCACCTCCCCCAACTCCACTCGCCGGAGACTCCCTACCGGAAACGCTTCCGCCATCAGGAGATAGAAACCTTCTCTCCTCCTCCTCCTCCAGCACCGGCGGTGATTCTTCAGAGCCACCTTGCCCGCCAGAGGAGGCAGAAGCTGAGCGAGAAGACACGCTGCCTGCAGAAGCTGATGCCATGGGACAAGAAGATGGACCAGGGGACCCTTCTCGAAGAGGCCTACAAGTACGTCAAATTCTTACAAGCCCAAACCTCCGTCCTTCAGTCCATGCCCACCACCACCCGTTTCGCCGCCGCCTCCGCCGGCGGCGTTTTCGGCGAGATGGAGAGGCTGAACAGGAGCCAGGCGTTGCAGATTCTGGTGAACTCGCCTGTTGCTCAAACCATGCTTTACTCAAAAGGGCTCTGTGTTTTCTCTGTTGAACAGGTTGCTTTGCTCAGAAAATTTACAGAGAGAAAGCAGCATCAGCATCAGCATCACCATTTCCATCAGAATCAGATTCAGGAGCAGGAACAGGAGCAAGAAATGTCTGATCATGATTCCTCCAAAACTTTCTTGAACTAATTAGCATTTGGGTTTCTGGGTATGAATCAAGGTGTTTCCTTTATCAAACACCAATTTTGGGTAGTGCAGTGCTTACTCTCTGTTTCTGTCAATGGCTCTAGAGAAGAATAGGGACTTTTCATCTTCCTCTGTTTTTTTTGGGTTTTGGGTTTTTCTGCTAATTAATGATCTTAATAGTGAGATAATACAGTGTAAGTATTGAAATTAATCTTGGTTTAACGGTTACAACTCATCATGTTAATTACTGTTAATTAGTGACTGATGATGACAACTTATGCTATTCCTCCTGTTATGAAGCTATCTCTTGCTAGCTTTGTTTCTATTTAGATCAATGAATCCATCAATTTCATGTTTTATCATAAAATGCAATAGAAGTATTTTATAGACTCTGCTTAAAATTATAATATGGGCTAAAGTGGATAGTTAAAAATTGACAATTAATCATATATCTGCCTAGTTTTTGAATGTAGATAGAATTAAAACATTTTATTTCTTACTGAATTGATAGAAATGTAGTGTGGACTTGATGATAATTGAATTTCAAAACGATTTTTATTGAGGAACAATTGATCTTTCCATGAAATTCTCAATTTGCTTTTTCTTATTAACACTTTTTTTCCCCAATTTCCTTCTCATTTCCCCCCTTTTGGTATTGTTAATATTTTAGGAATTTTGTATTTTTTTAATCCATGCCTGTATCTACGCGTGTTTTCAACAGGTGGTTTATCATGTAAAGGCCTGGTTTTTTTTTCATTAATTAATAAGAATAAGAATTTATGGGATTTTAGTAAATGATTTATTTATTTCCTTTTCCCTCCTTTTCCTGTTTTTGAAATCAGTCCCTAGCATGTGATGGGCTTTTAGTGGGCCGAGGTAATGAATTTGTAAAGACCCAAACTATTTCGATCTGGGTTGTTTAGTATTGGACATTCAATTATGGGTACAATGCAATCCCATGATCTATGAATGTAGGAAATATGAAACACAACCAAAAAAAGGGCATTTTTCTCTCACATTCAAATCAGTATTTGGATTATGAAGCACAATTTGAATGGAAATATTGATATTGAATCAGTAGCAACAAAAAATGAAGGAGGCAAATAGAATTTTCAAATGACAATTCCAATATATCAATGGTAGAGTGACTAGTTTTTCTGGATTGTAAACACGTACGAAGGGATAATGTTTTCAAATCTAAATTTTTCTGTAGGTACTCATTTAATGAAAATTTATGAAAAGAAAATATTAACTTTTAAATAGAGAAAAGTAATCTTTTGTCAGGAGTGTTTAGTGTCATTTACATTACGAACACCTCACTAAATATTCTTGGGCTTGAATGGTTGATGCCTTGGCTCATGTGCCCATGTGACCCATTCGATTGGTTTCTTGATTGATGGTTAAAGAAAAAGAAAGGAAAAAAAATGAAAATAACAAAACTTTTTCTATTATTTAAAGGAAAAAGTGAGGAGGGACGGTGGCCCTCTCCTCACTCTTGGAGGAAGCATCGACGTTTCGATGGGCGATGGTACTCAGGTTCAGGGGGTTAGCTTGGAAAAACTTATGTTCATAGATCTAGTAATATGGTTGCTACTAATTGGCTAGAAGTGCTGGGGACTTTGGGGATTCTGTTTGGATCAATGAAGTACCTTAGTTTTTTTGTGCCTTTAGTCATGGATGATGTAAGGGCCCCGGTTTGAGGCTCATATTTTTGCGCAAGGGGTGCCTACCTCTTACCAAGCTCTATATTACCTTCATGTTAAGTTTGATATATAAACTTTTAAAAGGCTCAATGCATAAGCAATGTGAGACTTTTAAAATACATTAACTTTTCCAATAGTATATACGTATAATGAGTGCATGATATTAATTTTGCAATGCACTTGCAGAAAATAAATTACTCCATTTGGCGTTCTTGATTTAACATTTCGTACTTTAAATAAGTGATTGTATGTTCAATTTCCAACTTTTGTGAGTGGAAAAAAACTTTTTAGCCAATCTTTTACCGCTTAGTACGCTGACGGTGGAGCAATGACTAGTACCGCAGATGTCTGCTGTAAGAATATCTTGTTTGATTCCGAAAATTTACATCCATGTATTATTAAATTTAAAAAATCATCAAATCATAATCATTTGTGCGTTCAGATAAACCTTAACCAAATCACAACCCACAACCCGCATAAACATCCTATTAACTCGAACCTAGTAAATACCTTTAGTCACGCCATTCTATGAGCTGGTTTATGCCCTGCTTTCCTTGCACCCTATCAAACGAATCCTAACACTTGATAAAAAGAAGACAGAAAGAAAAGAAGATACAAAAGCATGTTAAAGTTTAGTTTGCATAGTTGGTTTAAAACAAGCTTTTCCCACTTATCCCACTCCCTACAAATGTGCTTCTATACACTTTTTTCTACCCTTCATTCATATATAAGTGTTTCCTCCCCTAACATCTTAACCAGCATTTGGCAACAAACAAACTAGAAGCAAAGAAATTCTCCCAGAAATGCGTGGAAAAGCAAGCATTTTTCTCTGTTTCTTGATTGTAATCATGGATGTTACAGCTGGGATTCTTGGCATTGAAGCTGAAATTGCACAAAACAAGGTAACCTCAAATTTATCTTTCTATATTGCACTTAAGAAAATATATGCATATGTATGTAATTGAAAACAACTTCTATGAATGCAATGAACTCTATATTAAGTTGCAACAATTGTTTTAATCAAACAGGTTAAGCACCTGAGATTGTGGATATTTGAGTGTAGAGAACCAAGTCATAATGCTTTTATGCTTGGGTTAGGTGCAGCAGTGCTTTTGGCTCTAGCCCATGTTATACTCAATCTGATAGGTGGCTGCAATTGCCTCTGTTCTCAAGAGCTTCAAAAAGCTTCTCCCAACAGACAACTCTCAATGGCTTGCCTCATTTTAACTTGGTAAGATGCCACAAACACACAGAATATATAAGCCAATAACACATTGAGTTGTTCATTAAGTGGATTTTGCAAATATCCTTCTACAATTAATTCTGAAGTCAAAATTAATTACGGGGAGAAGCTTTTGTAAGTAGTTTCTGGGTGCCAGAATTCGACTCCGATCCATACATGTTATTTAACCTTTTGTTGGTTTCTTCTTTTGGTTGTGTTGTTGACTTGATCAGGATTGTGTTGGCTGTTGGATTGAGCATGCTGGTGATAGGGACTTCATCAAACCACAAGTCAAGAGGTTCATGTGGCTTCACACACCATCACTTCCTCTCCATTGGAGGGATTCTGTGTTTTGTTCATGGCCTGTTCTCTGTTGCTTATTACGCTTCTGCCACTGCCTCGATTAATTAGTGATTAAGAAAACATCTATTACTGGAGGCCACTTCTGCTACCTTTAGTGCTTTAGTGCTTTGGCTTTTCTAGATGTTTTGCTTTACTGAATTTGTCATGACATTCAAGTTATTTGTACTAACCAAAAAATGAAAAATAAAATGCAACCATTTTGAATGAATCTCCACTGATCCACTGATATGTGTCATTCATGACCACCATAATTCTACTATAGTTTTTTTTTTACTTCATTGCTCCATACTGGATTTGTTGTAAGTTGTAACAGTCGCCAATTGAAGGCTTTCATTACTATATATAGTATGTTAAAATGGGCTACAGACAAGGACTTTTTTGTTTTCTTTTTCCCTTATGTTCTTTTGTTCATATTTTTTAACATCATGATGGACTACTATATTAGTTTCCAACAAAGCCCTAATCATGAACATAAACCTTTTGAAGAAGGTGGGAAATCAGGCTATTTTGGGACGGGGGGGGGAGTGAATCTCTTCTATCTGATTGTATTCTACAAGATTGGCTTATTAACTCTATCTGTATATAACTCACTGGCAATGATCATCAAATATGTATATATAATTTTGATGAGTAACAATTGGTAACATCTATAGTAAACCTTCCAAAAAAGATTACAGGATGAAGAATGCTGACTTAATATAATGACTATATAGAGATGAATCTTAAAAACTACCCCAATCAGAGGAACTGTCACACTTTCCCATTGACTTAAACGTTTCAACATTAACTCATCCAAAATCTGATAAAAATCAACCAATAAGAAGAAGAAAACTGATGTTATTCAACAATAGAAACTACAATGGTTGTTGTGTAATTCGAGAGTCTCAGCATTTCTCCTAATTCCCGACAATGATGATCCCAAAGATGTTATTAGTCTAAGTCTCTCATATTTGTAACATTCTCTATCACTCTCAACTAACTCTCTCAAACTAACTAACTAAACTACTAACTAACTAAACTACTAACTAACTATGGGTACCTATCAAAACCACATCTATCCAATCAGTGGGGGCGTAAAATAAACAAACAACAAATCAATCTCTCTCCTTCCCTATAAGCACTTGTATGTAGCTGTAGGGGAGGTTGGTTACAACCTTGATCCGTGTTACCTAAGATGCAATCTTGGTTGAATCTTGATTTTCATCGCGAGATAGGTTGGAAAGAGCACCCACTTGCTGCTCACACTATGATGAGGAACATCATAGCAGACATCAGGTAACTTCCTTTGATCAAGAGTCACTCTTTAGCAGCATTGTAGCAGATACATTTCAACAAGTTAGAGGGGCTTCATTTCCTTGTCATTGTAGGCAGCAACGTACACCTGCCACTTGATGAAGTAGAATAGTAAGCTCTCAAGTCACACTTGCATAACTTCATAGGAAAGCTACGTCTGTAAGCTCCAATCATCATCATCATCTGAACTAAAGTCATGCACTCTCCGTTCTGCAATGGCCGGAAACAGTCGCTTATGCATATCAGAAGGTGAATGATGACTAGTCTCTGGTGAGGATGACACAGATGAAGCCTCTTTCTTGGCAGAAGCCTTCCTCGTCTTCATTGTTGTGTCTTTCACCTCTTTGCATACCTTGTCCAACATTATCAAGAAATCGCGAACAATCACAAACAAACGCAACCCTTCATCTTTCCCTGCATTCCCATGGAAATAATCTGCTGTGCTCTTAACCTCAGCCATTATCCTCTTCTCCTCCTCTATCAGACATGACACATCAGCTTTTGCTTTCTCCACAAAACTTGTAAGGGAATGTTGGAACTCACTCTCTTCTTGGAGATTCTTCAGATCAGTATTCAGCAAGTCTTCATTTTTTGCTAATAAATGACTAAGTTTCAACACTGCAGCTGTTAGTGCATCACCATCTATAACTGCTGCTTTTTTCACATCTTCAAGTTCACTACTTAGACCTGAAACAACCTGAAGGCCAAGGCTGCGATAGTCCTCTTCTGATTCTCCATTTGAATCCTCAATGAAATCCTCAGTTTTGATACCTGAATGGCTTCCACTTGCTTTTGCTGTTCTCACAGCTCTTTTGCCCTCATAAAGTATAATCTCCTGAACCACAAAGTGCAGTAGTGTGGTCTTGCCGTCTGTTCCTTTTACATCTGCAAGTTTCAAAAGTGTGTCGAGCCTAAATGCGTGAGCACCACCGCGGTAGGTGCCATCATTCATGCGGTTTCCAGTCTTGAGAACTGCTTCTAATAGCTTTAGGAAGAGCCTGCTTTTTCTTAGTTTGTTGAAAGAAACCTGCCAATAAAATTAGATGCAACAACCACAAAAATGAGAACCAAATTCACTTCCCTACTACTCCTTCCATTTTCACTTGCAAAAAGAGTTGGATAGCATGCAATTTAGATTGGAATTGAAAACAAAAAAGAAAATTTGTCGAATCTCACTCGCACCTCTAATGTTGAAAAACACTCCTTAATGCTTGAGGCCTCTTCTGGAAGTGTAAACATGAACAATAGAGATTCAAGACGTTTGAAAGCTAATGGAATATCAACCAAGGCCTTGAGAAACCTCTCTGCAGGCCCAAGTTGAGAGAGGTCGCCCGTGAATAACCTTAGCTTCTGTTCCTCGTCTGTCGTTGGCGCCATCTTCAATAATGTCTGGATGAGCTCAACAGGAATCTCACTACCTGATACAATCAACATATTGCAAGTAATTCACACTGATATGCAAATAATAATCTAGAAACATGCTAAAAATTTATAGTTGCCTTTGATTTTTCATTTTTTTGAATGCGAAAATTGGTGAAGCAGAACCATAATTGCAAAAATTTAGAATTCCTTTCGTTTCATAGTTCAATGTACAAAATGTAAGCCCTAACGCATTCACCAAACCGTAATCAGGGCAAGAGTTTACAATGTCCTCACTCCTCAGTACAGATAGAAGAAAGAACAAAGCACTAATTCTTGGTGTCATGAACACACATATGTCTAACGAACAGCATCATATAATACTAAATGACATGAAATGAGTTCAAAATCTCAACAGAAACTAATAACTATACACTTACAGAGAAAATTCAACTTAACTGGAGCTACACTATCATTGTTAGTCACGAATTCCTTATACTTTGGATTAAAATGTCCTTCCTTGGTATCCCTAGATAAACACACCCACACTCACAGAGTTACCTTCTTTTAGGGCGTCAATAACTACTTCTGGTGTCACATTTAAAGCACGTAAAAGAATTGATAAATTTTGTGCTTTCTTGGGGTCAATAATCTGAATGTACTGAACAGAAGATTCCACAAATGGAGATTCTTTTCTTCTTTCATTTCTGTTCTGGTTGGCACAGCCAAATAAGGATTCTATCTTTTCTTCACTGAACCTGGGATGTTGTCATAAAAATTAGCAATCATAAATGTACATTTTTCTGATTTTGAATGGAAGCATTGATTCTGATAGGCTTAAGTATTCTTACTGGAATGACCCTGCTCTGATCTCATGCCAGACCATTGCTTGATCAGGATTTGCAGCAACCTTATCCCAGAAAAATGGCTTCAGTTTCGGTTTTGGAGCATCGGATTCAGCACCCTCACCAGAACGTAGTGGTCCTAAAGGTGAAGGTTGATATCTCCCTGCCACTGGTTTGGGAGGAGCAGGTGGAGGCTGAGCTACTTTTGGAGGAGGTGGGGGCTGAGCTACTTTTGGAGGAGGTGGAGGCTGAGGCCTAGGACCAGGTGGCGGTGGCGGTCGTGGAGGCTCCGGGGCTGATCTTCCCGGAGGAGGTTTTAATATTGACAACTGTACTTGTCCCTTGTCATCTGATGATGTTATCTCATCCATTGAGGCATTGCGGTCTTCAGACTTAATGGACAAATTCCTAACAAGAGTAGGGTTCTTTCCATAGTTAATCCCAGCTTCTTGCATATCAGAATTTTCCAAACCAACAGACTTTTCTGAACCTGAAATAAAAGGAAAGAAGGACCCTTTTAAACTTTGATGTTACACTGCCTCAATAGGTTAATATCGAAAAACTAGACATAGACATACCATTAGACAAATCACTTGAGCTTACTATGAGTAAATCCCTGTCACCTTTGTCAACTCTTTTCCTCCTCCTGACCTCAAAATAGCAGAGGAGCAAGCCTATTAAGATTATAAGTCCTGATGCAGCAGCAGCAATAATAAGTGCTTTCTTTTGTTTGTTATTATCATGCTGGGGATCAACTGGTGGAGAAGGAGGAGGTGGTGGAGATGGCACAAAAAAGTCTTGAATGAGTGGGTCATACGGAAGCTTTGGACTTGGAGGTGGAGAATTGGCTGCTGGTGATGATGGAACAAAATTAGAACCTGATGGTGGTGTCTCGGAGAGCAAATATCTATGACCACTTGCTAAACCAAAGAGTGACATATAATGCTTCTTCAGCCTATTTCTCTGCTCTTCTGAAACAGGAGTAGGAGGATTCTTGTTTCTCATGCAATCCAAAAAGTATTGCTTCATATGGGGTGGCAGATATTTAGCTGCTTCATTTATATCATTTTCTATTGAAAGAGTTGATATATCTGCCAATAGATGCAAGTCACCACTTTCATCCAATAGATGCAAGTCAAAATCTTTACTATCATTATTCCTCTCTATCAATTCTTTCCTGCAATGTTTCCACACCTGCTCTGCCTATGTCAAACAATTCAATGAATGCAATTCAGCAGACAACAAAGTGATAACGAAAGCGACATATTGGATGTTATGATCAAATTCGTTTTTCTCAAAATCAATTATGACACATAGAAACTACGCACAAATGCTTCACACTATAACTGATTTCGACTTTAGAATCAATTGTAGAAGGATTTCCAGAGAGGCACATAACTGGGCAAGTTCAAGGTGTTCTTCACTACAGATTGTTCCTAGCTAGGCATGTTTTTGTTAGATCAAGGTGCTCAAGAACCTCATTTAATTTTTTGAGCTCACGATAAAATTGGTTGTTAATGACCATTTATGTATCAAAAATAGTTATTTGATAAATTATAGTAGACTTGAATAATTCACACTGAATTGATCCTAGACCTTCTCTGCTATACATTGTTTAAAGCAGTTTCTCTGCAACCTAGACAACAATAACTTGTACATCACTAAGCAGAAGAATAAAAGCAGTCAAACTATAAAAATAAAAATAAACAAAAAAAGAACCATTTTGATAAATTTATAGCAGTCTATTCCATATGCATTTGGAATACTGATCAAAATCATGAATTAGATACCTTTTTTCTGTCGAGATGAAGGGAAGATGAGAAAGCAGCATGATCTGTATAAAATTCCTCAGCTTTCCATCTCTTCCCATCTGAGCCCCTTTCAGCCAAGGCACAAAGAAGAATTACAAGAACAACGGCATAACTAGGTCTTGTCAATTCCATTCCTTGTAAATTCACCAACAAAAATGCATGATCCCCTTTTCATCTCATTGAACTTGAAAATCCTTCTAATTCACCAACACATGCATGCACCACCTTATCAAAGAGCCATTAATTAGCTTTCAAATAATTGTCACTAAGCCTATAACAATATCCACATTTGCTAATTGTT
Organism: Lotus japonicus; assembly: GCF_012489685.1. NCBI lineage: Eukaryota > Viridiplantae > Streptophyta > Magnoliopsida > Fabales > Fabaceae > Lotus > Lotus japonicus. Next base: position 27,815,112 of record NC_080043.1, on the reverse strand, counting down.
CAACTTGTCAACAAAAATTGGAACTCTCTCTCAATTTTACAAACGCAGAATCAGAATGGTATGAGGCAAATCCAAATGTTTCAGAATAATCCAAAATTTGATTCGGGTAGAGTAACGTATGATTTGCTATGTGATTAAACTGATGATGTTGCAACGGAAGGCGAAGAACCAATCAAATTTAACGTGTGGGAGACCAGAAAAGGAACCAATTCATGCAATTGATATAATTATAACGTCAAGAAATTTGTTTTGTTGAAACATCGATTTTGGTTTGGAAATATAGCATATAAACAAAACAATATAAAATATAGAATATTTTGGTAGAAAACAATAATATATTTGTATAACGAAAACATATCAACATGGGGATGTAGCTCAGATGGTAGAGCGCTCGCTTAGCATGCGAGAGGTACGGGGATCGATACCCCGCATCTCCACATTTCAGTTTTTTCACAAATATTTTCCCCTTTTTCAACCTTACTTCCTCTGAACTTGTTTGGGCCATAAAGTAAAGCTGGGAAAAGCGATTCTTATCCGTTGCTTCTACTTTATGAATCTTATCATGCTAGTCTCTAATTTTCTCGATCAACCATGGATAGATTACAAGTTTGTCTAAACTTTTTATGTTCCTGTCATTTAGCACTTACTTAGTTGCAATGAAAAATTAATTTATACTATCACCATTCATTACCATTATTTGGTTCAGTTTGCAAAAGCTGTGCTGAATTGTAGACTTTTATAGACATAAAGATCACATTCACATGTAAAATCGGCCAGTATAGACTGTATAGTGTGATAAGGAGCTTTTGTACAAACTACAAAGGGAAGGCGCAGCAGCAGCAGCAGCCTCTATGTAGGAGCCAAATATATGAAACTATTTACCTTCCTAGTTTCTTTTTTTATTACAAAAAATACGCCAGATAAATGCTACAATATCAGCAAAGAAACCAGGACCTTCAATGCTCATATCTGTTTCATTATTCCATGGATATGGCTGCAGCACTGGTTCGGTTCCGTGAGTAAGAGTCCCCAGATACGGTTTTGATCGCTGCATAGGAAACGTGTAATGACAGTATCTCTCAGGGTCTGAACAGTAATCCTACAAACAAATGCATTTTGGGGGTAACCTTTCATTACTAAGCTTCAAACATTAAAAGTATGAAAATATCATCATAGTCTTTAATTAAAGGCAAGTGCAAACCTGATTAGCATGCATCCTTCTCACAAATGTTTTGAATAATTGAAAATTTGTTTCCTGGAATAGCTCATCTGTCAAACGAAGGTATGTCACGCCATACATCCTCAGTTTTGGAGGGCTATGTCTGTTCACACCATTTGGTCTAGCATTCAGAAGGATTTGGTTGTAAGCTTCGCGATCATACCGCGGAAGTGCATTTTCTCCTGCAACTTCAAGGTTCTCCCTCCAGCCTGTACTTAGGACCTGCATGAGAATAAACAAATGATAATAACTGACATCTTCAATTTGGTAGAGAGTATATCAGATAGGGTTTTAATTTAAGTTGTTGAAATGAATAACCTGCTGAACAAGTTCCTGGGGACCGCTTTTGGCTTCTTCAACTTGCTCACAATTTCTCATCTCAAGGCATGTAAAATTTAGAATTGCACCATGTCGGTTGAGCATCCTTGCTATCGGACGGTATCCGTCTCTATAATTTAAGTTGTAGTATCCTGCAGTGAGCTCTGCAGCATGGTTTTCTGTTCTGTACCACCAGTGGATTCCAGAAACCTGTTTTTATAGGAAACTGTCAGCAGATTGATGCAACAAAAACAAAGGTGCTTGCAAATTTACCATATATATATTTATGATCTTACTTTTGCCGCTAACTTCACTTTGCAGCCTACAAATGCTTTGTTAGCTTCATCCATGATCGCATCACCGTGCATCACCAATATGCTGGAATACCATGTAAGAAAGATAATCCCCTGGTCTGTTAGGTAGGTTCCTTGTGATCTGAAAAATTCAGTAGATTCAGGTGTAGAATTGCATTCCCCAGCATTATCAGGCAGCTCCCATTCAGGATGGCCTAGCGCAGCTACAGCCCCTTTGAATTGAGCTTCAAGATATTTGTCATAACACTGCAAGATTACAGAAGAAGTTTGAGAATTGAAAAGCCTCATCAAGCTTAACCATATTTGTTTCAAGTGATATTAACCCAATATTATATGGTCCTATGGATAAGTTGTTACAGCAAAAAAGTCTTTACTCACCTGAAACTCTCCTATACCAGGAAATTTCCACCCTGTACAATATGAGTAAGAAGGATATCTGAGTTCTCCCGCAGGGCCAAGTCCTACTTCAATGTCTATCATGAGCTCAGATTCTAAAAAATCTGCCATATTCTCTCTGAAACTCCTCATATAGTCACCATACATCTGCACCAAACAGCCAATGCTAACACCAAGTAAACATATGAACATTAACAATCACTGCCTTTAGTCTAGAGGAACTGGGAAGTTAGCTATTGTTGATCTCTTCAATCAGTAGCCAGAATGACCAACCAAAATAGGCTTCTTTCATTATATGACCAACCAAACTGTGTGTATATTAGATAGGACTTGGTTAAACTTGAGCTTTGAGAAACTAACATGTAGAATTGTATTTCAGAAATAGCGAGAACATATATGAAATAAAAAATTTAAAGAAGCTGACCTGTATAGGAGTTCTTCCATGAAAAAGAGGTATGTCGTCCACACCAAGTGACAGACATTCCTTGTTCCTGATACCTGAGCGATTGGTGTAGAAGATATCAGGGTTTGAATCCCCAACTTCAAGCACCCATTTGGGTAATGGGATAAAAACAGAATCTCCAACATTCCCTCCACATTGGTGAAATGACATGATAACTTGCAACTTCAATTTGCAATCTTGAACCAGCTGAAACAAGTCCCTGTAAGCAGACCAATCATACTGCTGAGGCCCCTCTGATTCTACAATACCCCACCAGACATCAACCATAACCCCATCAACGCCTGCGGCGTGTAGCTCCCTCAGCTGTTTCTCAAGTCCGTACCGGTCTTGTAAGACATTGTCATTTGAGATAACTCCTAGCTGGTAGAAACACCAAAGCATTTTTAAAATGTAACACAACACATTCATATGTTGCATAGGTATGTTAGGTGGACAGAAGTTTAAGGTTTATTACATACTTGGAGCATCACATATACTGGTACATAATTTGCTAGCATTGGATCTTCTGCTGTATAGATTGTTGCCTGCATTTTATGACCATAATTTCAATTATACTGTCAGGAAGGGTGAAACTGGAGATGCTACTACATGCTTTTACTAGCTTGGTACTTTGGTCAATTTTGAACTTAGAGGAACGAAACAGGAAAGGAATTGAGAGAAGAAATGTGCTATATAGATGCATATACACACTAGTTTCAGTGCTTATAAAGAAAAACACACTAGTTTCAGTAATGACTAATGAGAACTCAACTCTAGTATCATTTTTTTTTTGGTATAGACTCAACTCAAGTACCTAACACAAATAACAGGAAAAAAACAGGAATAAGTAATTTTAACCAAACCATTTACTCAAGCAACAAACTTGAATGACAGGAAAAACAGCAATATCAAATTTTAACTAAAACCAACTAATTTAACTGAATCATGTGCCCTTTCAGAAAGAAATAAAAAAGTTTTTAAAGTGTAGTGTACAAGGCAAACTGCTGCATAATGTTGTTTTCCTGACAAAAGTAATATAATTTATTGACTACAAAAGAGATCTTAAGATGACAGCAAGAAATAAATTAGAGGCTTGAGTTCAAATTGGATTTCCAAATGTAATTGCGGCCGCATCTACCCGCAGTTGTCCGCAATTTGGTAACCATAATTTTTATTTTTTTGGTTTGAGTCAGGTTTCTTCTTTCGGAGGCAATCATGTTCGAGCCGGAAAATTCATATGATGGTTGGGAATTTAATGCTTTTATCTAATTTTGGAACTATTTTTATTTAAGCATTTATTTTTAAAATAAAATTAAAAATGTAGTTCCCTTTGAGGAAAAATCATTACTCAAAATTTTCATATAATAAAATGAAAAGAATTCAATATATATAAAAAAATTGAGTTCTAAAGTCGATCAGGAAGAACCATTTCTACTAAATAAAACCTGAAAGCAAGCGTGGACCACACAAAAACTCAAACACCTCATCTTCTCATTCATTTCACTCACTCACTCACTCACTCACGTCCAGTCCAAGAAACCAAACAAAATAGTACTACTACATGATTACAAAGAAAGGGGAAGACGATGAGTTAGGGTCATTATGGTCAATTCAACTTCGTTTGGTCACAAGAAAACGCAAAAAGATAGAACTGAACTAAAATACTTGCACAACGAGTGGAGAATATGCAGAAAGAAACAAAATGAAAACGGAAAAAGAAGAACGAAACACGTGCAAGAACGATGAACCATACATTCAATTCAATTCATATCAAAGTTCAAAACTACTCACACCTTCTTCTTCATGATTATGATATTGATACAGTAACTAATTAACAATGAATCAATGACTATTACTCACTTGTGGTTCAGCAACTGCAGATTTGAACAATGCGGAACACACAGCAGCTGCAGCGCGATGATTTTGATTTTTGTGGTGGTTCTTGACGTGTTTGGGATCCAATTTGAAGAAGGAGGCTTTTGGCTTCCTTGCTCTCTCTGCACGTATAGCTGTGGATCCTCCTCCTCCATTCCATGCTGTAATTCCCTGTTGAAAATACCTTTCTTGAAGATGAAACGTCGACATTGTCGTCTTCGTTTTCCTTGTGCTTCTGTGCTGCACACACCAAGATTAACGCCAGTAATTAGCTGCTAATCACGTTTACAACTAGGCTCTGTTTGCATGTAATGAGAAAATCTATCTGAGAATATTGAGAGAATCGAATAACAGAAAATGAAGAGAGAATGAATAACCGTAATTAGTTGCGGTGGTTTGAGTTCACTTTACGAATCTAGATTATGGAGCGAGCGAGCGAATAAGGAACGAACGTGACACGCGACGCGAGTGGACGTTGCTCTTTTTCGTTTTAAATCATAATTTTAGTAAAATATATGAGTCAATTATGATTATTTAACTATTGTTACAATTTAAATGATTTAATAATTACTAGGACGAATTCGAGGTTGGTTTGAGGGATATTTGCACATCAAACTCATCCCCATGTTTAAGTCTCTCAAAGTGAATTCAGTTAGACTAACCACAAATGAGCCATCAAACTCATCCTAACGATTAGATCTCTTAAAGTGAATCAATCAGACTAACCCACAAGTGAGCTCACTTTTATAATGAGCCTATAACCCGGCTCAACCCACCATGGGTATGTGGATTAGGTGACTTGGCTCAATTTTAATATAAAAAAAGTAAATGATTGTGGAAAAGTGCTAGAGCTCACAAAATTATGTTCACATTGGTCATTTAGACAATCACATTCTAAATTGGTAAATTAAAAAAGAAAGTTATACTAGATCAATAAATAACTTTTGAAAATGTACCATTTGTGTTTTTTTTAAGAAACTACATTTACATCTAACCTTTAGCCACAACCCACAAGACTTGGGGAGTTGTGTTTCGTCGAAAAACCAAAGCAGGTCGCACAAGTTCCTTGAATTACGCCCTCCCTTGAAAATGGCCTGGTCCACATTGAGGAAACTAGAGACAAATCAAGGCTGGACAATGACCTACCCACATAGCCAACAGAAAGACCACTCTGGATCACAGAATTGTTATTTAGGGTCTGGGATCAGCCAACTATATAATGGGGATTCTCGATATGTAATGCTTGCTCATTTTTACTCAGTATAATATTAAAACTTTATTACTTTCTCAGTCTCCTTGGCCTTTAAGGTTTAAACGAGAACAAATAATAAGGGTTGTCACAACTCACAAGCAACTTCTCCATCAATTTAAGAGATTTCCACCTCAATCTAAAACATTTTCACCAAGATGAAAATAACTACATCAACCAAACAATGCCACTAGATGAAGATAACTACATCGATCAAACAATGCCATGCGACTATAATACGAAGAATGGAAGATGCTAGCCCCCAAAGAAGCAAAGATTGAAAAATTGTAAGCAACAACACTAATAGTGTGCTAAGATACCAACCAATTCTTCTACAGATCCTTAACCCATTAATGAAAAGGGAATAATCCATTCTTCAATAGAAATCCAAAAAATCTATTTGACAACTAGTCTAGGAACAAAGTCAAAGACAACAAAATCAGCAGCAAGAACTACTACATAGGTCCAAAGTTTCTCGATGCAACCGCCAGGCAAGTGAGATTCAAAAGGCTCTTGATGTCCAAAGTTTTTCCAGCCTGAATGGGAGAATTTCATAAAACAATGCAGGGGAACATGGTTAAAACATCAGACAAAAATACAGTTGATGTGACATTAGAAAACTCAAATAACTCAAATTTTGATACAGGAAAATGCCAACATAAATTCTCTGATAGCTATTACAATTTGAAAACAGACATAAAAGAATACACAAAGTAAGAGATCAAAGCAATAATCACTAACAACTCAAATGACCAGTGATTACGAATGTATTGCATTGTGCACACATCAAATATAAACACGGATTCATAATCAACCAAATTGAACACCTGAAGAGTGAATTTGCTTCTAAAGTGAGCAAGTTGACTCTTGATTGCCCACTTCAGGTGATTTTCTTATCCAATAGATTGATAAAGAACGAAACAAAAAAAAAAAATGCATGCTCAGAATCAATCATAACAGGACAAAAGAAGCATAAAACCAAACACAACACAGCCTCATCCATCGCAACTCTGATTAGCCCAAAGAAGTTAGATCAGATTTCAACCCTCACATGTTAGTAAGAGAGTGCATATAATCTGACATTTTTGTCTTTCCCTTTGCTAACATGGTACTATCCTGTAAATAGTATTATGGCTAAAGAAAACAAAAGTAAAGAGGTAAGGGCATCCCACTCAGAAACTAACGCTTACTAGTCCAAGTGAAAAGGAGTTTGCTTCTATTTGTGCAAAAGCCATGCGATTCTTTAAAATGAAAATATTAAATATTATGGACCATAGTGATCTTATATTATCTGCTTAGTGTCTTAAACTTTCCTAACATGGCACTGTCTTCTCTAGTATATAACAGAGACCTATCAGCCAAATTCACATAGACCTAACCGACCCTCATCATAGTGGATCTTTGAGTACTTTCTTCTCAAACACTGGCAGTATATGTTGCTAAGTACTGTGAGGGGATACCAAAAAAAAGAAGTTTAAGAAAAGTATAGAGAAATAGACCAGGATTATCAGCTTTGCTGGGGCAGTCATAGCCCAGCACACACACGGTTTGACCATGCAATGTTGTGATAGGCCCAACTTTCAGCTAAGGAGTAATGATAGAAAATTGAAGCTCCGAATAAGTTGCTTGACTCACCCTTCTATTAATGAGGAACTCCACCGGACCATAGGTATTCCTACTTACAAAATGCTCAATTAGAAATGGTATGCAGACATCAAAGCGAACAACAACTGTTTGCCAGTTGGGTCGCAGAGAATTATCCAACGTTGGAGGACTCAAGTAATAATCCGCCTCACCCCTGTCCATCTGCCTTCAGTTGAAAAACTGATCAGAAACTAAAGGTAACTACTACAGGCTAATAATAAAAAACAGTAAAAACTAACTCTGGGGCTTACCCTAAGTGGATGCCAAACCTGTGACCGGCGAAGGTCGTGCATGCCACCTGTAAGACCCTATTTTTATGATTATTACTATTTATTTTAAATAAATAATGAAGTGTGGATTTTTAGTGATTAATGAATTTCTTGGATGATATGCGTGTGGAATTTTCATAAAATGTGTGAAAATATTAGTATTTTTATGGAATAGTAATATTTGGGTGTGAGGGTAATTATTTTATGGGGTTATGGGCCTCAAAAATAAGGTGTTTTGTGTGTTGCTTGGAGGCCAAGGTAGTGATGGCCGAATTTTGAAGAGAAAGATATAAGAAAAGATCTCTTTTTGATTTGTTTTTGTTTAAATGTAAAGATTGAGTTGCTTGAGAATATTACGTGACTTTGAATGATTTTTAGAGTAGTCTTAACGACCTAATATGACGAAACTTACTTCATAATAATTGTAGCTCTCTCTGTTATCTAAATTCTCCCTTTGACTTCATGTCATTCCAACCTCTGTAGCTCGAGTTATTCACGTTTTAGTGAGCAGAGGTCAAGCTGTCCAGTTTTCTTACTATTTTGCTGCAGGGTTTGTTTATTCCGAATTTTATTTTTACATTTTAAAGGTTTGGGTTTGTTTTTTTATAAGATGGGGTTTATACCTTTTATAATTATTGTACATTCAGATTTATTTTAAAAAGGTAATGCATTTATTTATTTTTGCAACTAAACATGTGATGGAAAGAAAAGGGTTTTGGAATCCGTAGTTTTGGGTGTGGCCGCCGGCCACCTATGAGGATTGGGGGTTTTGGTTTTTGCTTTGATTTTCTTTAATTAGTAATTAATATTATTAATGAGTTGGGTTTGGGCTTGGGTTAGAAAATAAGAAAAAGAAAATAACTCTAATCTTAAGAGTGTGTCGCCGAGTGTGTTGAGGGTTTGGAGAAAGCGTTGTTTTTTTTCACAAAACTGATTGGAGAGCAAACCTTCTACTGCTTTCTCCTTAGAACTTCAGTAAAGAGAAGAAAGAAAATTTGAGAGGGAAGAAAGAGATAGAGGCTGTGAGATAGAGAGAGAGTTGCGTGAGAGAGAGGGAAGCAAGGGAAGAAGAGAAAGTTGGTGAATAAGATTAAGGGAAGAGGGAGAACTCGAGCAAGGTGGGAGCAATGATCAACCACTTCATCTTTCATCCTCTCCTTCATGTTGAAAATACCATGATTTTATGTGAAAAAGATGTGATTTTGGGTGAGTTATACCATGCAGGGTTATTTGTATGATGGGAAACTTTCTTTATGCATGATTATTATGTGAAGTTTCTGTTTTTTTCATGCTCCTTACGTGATGCTATGATTCCATGATAATCACATGTCAAAAGTTGTATTTTCACTATTTTGCCTAGATCTGAATTGTGTGCTATAACATGCACTAGGTATGAATATGTGATGGTATTTTTACGATGAAACCTTGTTGGATTTTGGCCTGAGAAACTTGATCAATCAAGATCAAATTTTTTGGAAAACTCTAGGCCTAATGAGGCCACAGCCAAACCCTATTTTGGGGGTTTCGATGGATTTTTCTTGTTTCTTACTATCTAATTGTTGGCTGGTTGATTTGTTGCTAATTTTGTTATTGAGATTATGATGACATGGATTAAATGTTATTTGATATGGGGTGATCGAATCCTAAACATCAACTCTTGATTAATATACTGGGCTATAGTGCTAGAGTAGGCTATGGACCATGAGAACGATGATGTCGTTAGAGACAAACGGTTACTTGCACGCGAAAGTAAATTTATGGATTGACTGTTGTCAGCACCCAATTTTATCCTTCATTTATTAATGTAAATTATATTATTAATATTAGTATTATTATAATTATTATTACTATTAATATTTGTTTTTAGTTGTTAAAAAAGAACAAAAAAAATACAAATTACCTTGTTATTAAGATGAGTTGTTTAAATGTAAGAAAAAAAAAAAAGAAGAAGTAAAGAAAGTCACGTAAGTGACTAGAAATAAAGAAAGAAAAAGGAAAAAGGAATTCCTTCATGGTGAAGGACTCTGTAGCTAGGACAGTGGACAATATGATGCAGTACAAAAAGCAGGGGATGGGGAGCCGAAATAGTTGATTTTATTTGCAGGCAGTACTTTGATTAGATGCTCAGCAAATTGCCCATCACCATGACTAAGCAGCTTGCAAGCAAAGGTTGGAGTCTATAAAAGGAGGGAGATACACAGAGAAAAAAAGAAACCAGAAGAGAATAGAGGAATACAATTTTCCACCTCAATTTCAATAACCCTTTCATCTCCATCACACTTTTCCCAGCAACCCTTAACCATGGCAGCAACAACATATGAACCACCTTAGCCACCACAAAACCTTAACCTTCATCTTCCTTGCCTCCATCTCATTGAATATGTTTGTAACAGAAGGGGAAAATAGAGTTTCTGGAAAGGAAAAGAAAGAGGCGCGAGAGTAACATGATGCACCCATGGAATCCACCGTAGCTTTCTCTCCATTGCTGTGTGTGTTTTACTCATAGGAATTTAGGTCTGTGTGTGTTGGGCTGTGAAGCCCATGTTTTAATGTATAAATATCTTATTATTATTAGGTTTCTGTTACATGTGTGCGTGTGTGCGTTTTTATCAAAAGAAAAGTCAGAAATATGTTTTCATTTATCCTAAAAATCAAAATCCAAAAAAACATACAAAATCTTAAAAATACAAAAAATATCTTCTTTTAAAATCACAAAAAAATCCATATCTCATTCAAAAAATCATTTTAAATCAATTTATATTATGTAAGAACTACGTAGCCTTGACGTCTCCTCACAGAGAATACGTAGGCCGGGATTTAATTCCTGACAGACACTAAAAAATAGAAAACCTTAGGATTCTATATAAACAATTATTTTCTCTCATTTGTAAATATTAAATCATAGGATATCAAAATTTAAATCTTCTTTTTTGGGTAAAATGAATATCTATATAGTTATTTAATTTTGAAGTTATTTAATTTGGCACAATCAATCAGAGGTAACCGTTTTACGAACGTCGTGGGGTGCTAATACCTTCCCCATGCGTAAATGACTCCCGAGTTCAGAACTCTGACGCAGACCAAGTTTTCTCTTTATTTCAAAGGTTCCAATTTCCCTTAATAAATTGGTTGCGACTCTTTCGATTTAAAAAACTTTTTATGCGTCGTCCCCAGTTGCGACAGATGGCGACTCTGTTGGGGAATTTGAGAGTCAAGCCTAACATGATTGATTGTGTAAAACTTTATAACTTTATTTTTATTCATATTACCCCTTTTGTTTTTCTTTAAATATTTGATGTATATATTATTGATCACTTTTGTATATATGTTCTGATTATTATGAACACTAGGGTAGACGACTACTTGTGCTGGATTGAATATTAGGACTATAATACGAATTGAATATTAGGACTATAATACTAATTATAACAGTTTTTAATTGGAGGCCAAAAAACTATTTATACTACATTCAAATTTTGAATTTCATTGAAATTAAGCACTATATCAATGCATCATTTAATACTAATAATTACATTTTCAAAATTTAATTCAATATCAGACTCCTAAATCTAGCATGTTAATAAATTTCTTATTTGTAAAGTAAAAACCTAGAATTAAATAAAGACAAAATAAAGCTTAATCTTGAATGCTAAATTAATGTGATATTTACATGTGAAATGTTACATTAAATAAATACCTCAGAAATCAAAAAAAAAAAAAACTCAGAAATTCTAAAAAATTGTGATAAAAATGTTACCTTAAATAACTCAAAAATTATACTTCCGATATAAAAAATAATAATTATAATTTTTTAAAATATATAGTTTAAAAAGGTAACCGAATTTTAAATATAAGATATTGTGTTATAAAAATTAATTGCTATATTTTTAAAAGGTTATCGAAAGTTTAAATATTTAATTGGTTAAACTTAAAACAATTTAATAATTTTTTTTTAAATAACTCATAAATTCAAAAAAATGGTTATTAAAAACGTTACCTTAAATAACTCAGAAATTACAAAAACTGTTACCTAAAATTAAAAACAGTGATTTTACAATCAGAATATACTCCTTTTGACTTTAGCAATCAATCAGTCATTTAGTTTGGAAAACTATTATACGACTTATTATAAATATAACCACGGATAGAGTGTTTCTTCAAAGTAAAACAACATTTTCTCCTTTACCGTATCAGTGACTTGAGAAGAGATACATGATGAATTCCAACATCGATGCTATCTCCAAAATCAGAGGTTCAAGAAAAGACTGGAAGATCATTGTTAGAGTACTACGACCGTGGAGAGTACTGAACACAAAGCAACCTGACCAACTAGACTTCATTGACATTATCTTCATGGATGCGAATGTTTGTTTACGAAAAAAATCCTATCAAGAGTCTTTTAGTAGATTTCTAATTTATTTACCTTACTTGAGAGAACACAAAAAAAAGGAAAAATAACAAAACTCCTACAGTTAATAGGGTGACAAAATTTAATGACAAAATTTATATGTACAGTCTAGAGCATGCACGTTTCAAAATTCAAGTCGGCCTTAAAAGAGAGGTTGTGCTACGAAATTGTCATACTCAACGTCACTATCAAAACATTTATGTTCTTTTTTATTTTAATTAAGTTAAGGAAAATACTATAAAGCACGAGAATCCTTCGTCGAATGGTACGATCCAGTTGTTTTCAGATTACCAAACTGATTTTCTCTTTCCTCTCCAATATTAGAACTAAATCTAATTGGTTATTTATACCCATCGTGCTCAGTCGTGCCTGTGTTTCTCGTGTCATATAGCTGCACTCTTAAGTTAAAAGCTTATTTTCTAATTTGATAACACATTATTGTATGTCTATGTAAAAAATGTTTAGAGTGATATTACATTACCATTAAATTCTTTTTACTTCATATATTAAGCTTGATGTAAATTTGAGTGAACATATTTTGTTCTTATCCTTTTTATCTAATTTGTATTGTAAGATCGGTCATTGAAATTTTCATTTTTACATGATGTAAGGGTCATGTTGGCTACTATAGCAAGCAGCTGAGTAGCAGAGCCGGAGAACCCAATCACCAACGTTGACGTGGCAGACATGCATATCTGTCAGGCACGACACCCTATGATAATTGACCATCCTCTCCCCTTTTAACGGCTCAATTTAACCTGTGTGATTCATCCTCGTCCATGGTAGATTCCTTCATCATGTGCAATGGACCCCCTTATTTTACCCTGATAAGTGATAATGGCCAATCCAATTTTATATGTAGATGAACCATTTCTCTTTTGCGGTCAAGAGTTCCCTGACAAAGCGAAGAGGAATGTTATGTAGGAAATGAAAATTAAATAAACCAAACAATAATATCCACCATACTACCATATAAAGATACAATTTATTTGGCCCATTGAATTTGATGTGTAGTATCACCAGAAAATACTATTCATTGCCATGATAAAACTTTAACATTAAAAAAGTTGCCAAAGGTAAGAGAATCTTGTTTTTAAACTATTATTATAATGGCTAGAAAATGGCTCATGCTTAGGGTCAAAATATGGGGTTAAAACCAGCAATGTTACTAATGTAGTTATTGTAGTTTTTTTTTTTTTGAAATTCAACTCATAAATAGATTAAGTAGAACTAGGCATAGAAGCCAATACATCAGAGTCCACAAGCGGTAAAACCTCGTTAGGTACTTCCTCTAACCAGATAACCCTCGGAAAAGAGGAAGCGTGATGAGCTAGATAATCCGCAACCGCATTGCCACTACGGCGTTCAAAAGAAATAGAAACAGAATGAAATTGAGAAACTAAACGATGATAATCTGCTACAAAAGAATCCAAATAAGAACTACGACCTGAGGACCAATTCCAAGCATTAAAGACCTGTAAGCTATCCGTCTCCAGGCACACGGTCATAAAGCCAAGCTCCCTCGCCATCACCATAGCCCACCACAAGCCTTGAGCTTCCGCCAACAACGCAGACATAGCTGGTGTAGGATGCGAAGCTGCTGCTGCAAGGACCTCACCCAAATGATTCCGCACCACCATGCCGTAGGTAGCTCCCTCACCCTCACGATATGAGGCATCCAAATTTACCTTCGACATCCCTTGTCGCGACCTTGACCATGATGAAGCAAGGCTCCTCTGATCCCGAACCATTGGCGCTGGACCTGGTTAAGGCGCTGCACACAGACCAGCAACTCGCTGAAGAAGCCTCTCCATGCGAACATGAATGCTATCAAACACCTGGGAATTCCGAGCCTCCCAAAGAGCATAAACCCAGGTTTGAAACACGGTTATATGCTCTTCTTCCGCCGTCGATAGGAAAGCGATAACCAGCTCCAACATGGACGAAAACTGATCCACGCGCACGGCCAGGGGAGATGCAAACCAAAGCGGTCGCACCGCTGGTCAACGAACCAGAACATGATCAGAAGTTTCGGGCTCTGAACTACAAAAAGGGCAAACATCATCTAAATCCACTCCACAGACCCTCAAGCTATGCCTCACCGGTAGAACTCCTTTGATAGCTCTCCAAGCCAATTCTTTGCAACGAGGCAACGCATCTGTTCTCCAATTTTTTTTCCACAAGGGAGGTGGCAACGTGACAGCACGAGATGAGGAAGGAGCATCCTCATGAGTCAAAACTTGTAACAACTTGTAACCAGATTTGCAACTATACTTGCCATTCATAGTATAAGGATCACAAATTTCAAGGTAGTAATATTGGATTGGGATCACAAATTTCAAGTTAGTAATATCTTCAAACTAGAAATTAAACCCGTGCGTTGCACGGGTTCGTTTTTAATTTGTATTTTTTAATTATAATATTTAAATTTGTAGAAAGGTAAGAAAGTTATTATTTAGAAGAAGATTTAGAATATATGTATAATTAAATATAATTGAGTTATGATATTCTCACACTTTCTTTCTCTAATAAGGGAAAAAAGGATCAAACAGGTAGATTTTTTTTTTTTTGCTTCATCGGAAGAAAAAATAGGTAGATTTCTATTGAGATTGAAATGAGAGTAGTTTTTTTTTTATATAAAAGAAATTTAATTACTTAATTAGATTAGTATTGAAATGAACGTGGTAGTCTACTATTTTTTTTCTAATATTGATTTAGTCATTGCAGTGATGTTATCAGTTGTGCTAATTTTTTTTTATCAAGATTGATGTGTTGTTTACCATTGCTGGTGGCATATGAATTCTTTTAAAATCACTTTCACGAACATAAAAATAGATTCTATCTAATTCCAGGATGGACGTCATTTGTTCCCTTTGAATGATTAAGTTGCTATTTTTTTTTCCATAATATGACAATATTGAGGAGTGAAAGATTCTTATTTCTTATCAAGAATATAGTGAGTACTACATTTTACACTTATCTTTCTAGTGCAGTATATAAATTTATGTGGCTCACACTTTGTTACTGTTTTGTGTCATATAAATATAGAAATGATGATATATTTGTATGATTTCAATTGAATGAGAAGAATTCTTTAGTTAATTACCATATATGTGAAACTCACAGTTTTATTTTCCAATCATCTGCAACGGGGATATATCACTAAGTAATGTGTGTTTCTTGTTGTTGTTGATGATCTTTCTCCTGCAATAAAGAAATAAGAATGAGTAATTTAAAAAAACAATTTTGAAATTAACTAAAATAATTGAAAATGACATACTTGTTGAAGTAGTTAGAGACAATTGTCATTTTTTCTCACCAGCAGCTGAAGTCTAAGAAATATGAATAATTTGAGTTTGTGAGTGATTTCACCGGTTTGTTTATATAGAGATATAATATATGCATGGTTCAATATAATACATTTCATTTTTTATTTATTTAATGTAGATAGTTGAATAGCCTCTTGACATTAACAATTTTATTCAGTTTTTGACACTGGTATTGCCATCATGCCACTATTTTTAATTTAATGTTAGTTTTTCTTCGGAGTTACTATGTTAAGGAATTCTAAGAGTTTGCCAGTTTAAGAAAAATAGATATATATTCTTGCAGAAAATTGGACAGCAAACTAAGACCATTGCATATCAAGATTAATTTTGGCGGAAGTATGCTTTATTGTTAATAGTTTTTTTTTCTTGGACTAAATTGATATTAGTTTAAAATTAACATTAAATTTGATTTTAATTTAAGGTACTGTGCTAAAA
This sequence comes from Lotus japonicus, assembly GCF_012489685.1. Classification (NCBI taxonomy): domain Eukaryota; kingdom Viridiplantae; phylum Streptophyta; class Magnoliopsida; order Fabales; family Fabaceae; genus Lotus; species Lotus japonicus. Next base: position 27,799,214 of record NC_080043.1, on the reverse strand, counting down.
CCATTTGCAGATATAACTTTGTGGCCTGTTACACTTTTGACATGAATGTTACTCTTTTGCTTATACATTTGATATTTATTAAGTTTAAAACTGAAATTATTAGTGCACAAGTTTCCACTACCCGTTCATTCACTCACTAAGCTATCTCATTAAAACACCAGTTTTTTTACTAATGTATGTAGGTTCTCATGTGTATTTGTACTTAATACTTAGCTCAAGTGAGCTTTACTAATATATATAGATATAGATAGATTGATATTTTTTTTTTGAAAAAACTAAATATATATATATATATAATTACTTTGGGAAATAAGAGCCCCAAGTACAATATAGATAGATATATATTGATAGAAACTTTTTTATTTTAAAAGTATTTTATCTAAATTATTTATTAATAAATATTATTTTGATTTTTTAAATTTGTCAAATGCAAAGCTCAAGTCAATTTTAAGTCTATGAATGTTGTTATTTA